>NW_026637362.1:0-3071 GCF_028554395.1 Pezoporus wallicus
TTGGCTCATTTTGGGTCAGTTTTGGCTCATTTCGGGTCATTTCGGCTCAGTTTTGGGTCATTTCGTGTCAGTTTGGCTCATTTTGGGTCAGTTTGGGTCAGTTTTTGGTCATTTTGGGTCATTCCGGGTCCGTTTTGGGTCAGTCTTTGGTCATTTTGGCTCATCTTGGCTCATTTTGGGTCAGTTTTGGCTCATTTTGGCTCATTTCGGGTCATTTCGGCTCAGTTTTGGGTCATTTCGTGTCAGTTTGGCTCATTTTGGGTCAGTTTGGGTCAGTTTTTGGTCATTTTGGGTCATTCTGGGCCCGTTTTGGGTCAGTTTTTGGTCATTTTGGCTCATCTTGGCTCATTTTGGGTCAGTTTTGGCTCATTTCGGGTCATTTCGGCTCAGTTTTGGGTCATTTCCTGTCAGTTTGGCTCATTTTGGGTCAGTTTGGGTCAGTTTTTGGTCATTTTGGGTCATTCCGGGTCCGTTTTGGGTCAGTCTTTGGTCATTTTGGCTCATCTTGGCTCATTTTGGGTCAGTTTTGGCTCATTTTGGCTCATTTCGGGTCATTTCGGCTCAGTTTTGGGTCATTTCGTGTCAGTTTGGCTCATTGGGTCAGTTTGGGTCCAGTTTTTGGTCATTTTGGGTTATTCCGGATCCGTTTTGGGTCAGTTTTTGGTCAGTTTTTGGTCAGTTTGGTTCAGTTTGGCTCATTTTGGGTCAGTTTTGGCTCATTTTGGGTCATTTCGTGTCATTTTGGCCCATTTTTGGTCATTTGGCTCCGTTTCGGGCCCCACCTGTGGCTGTGCCAGGCAGTGGCACAGGAAGATCAGAGCCCTTGGGCCGCGTTCAAGGTGCAGAACAGGGGAGGGGGAGGGGCGAGAGCGCAGGCCCCGCCCCCAGCCAGAGCGCCTGCCCCTGCCCCCAGCCCCAGGGCCCAGCCCAAACCCAGCACGCAGAGCTGCCCCGCCCCCACCAGCGCCAGCACCCTGCGGGAGCCAAGGAGACCCAGTGAGACCCATTGAGACCCCACTGAACCCATTGAACCCATTGAGACCCATTGAGACCCCACTGAGACCCATTGAACCCACTGAGAACCATTGAGACCCATTGACACCCATTGAGACCCACTGAGACCCCACTGAACCCATTGAACCCACTGAGACCCACTGAGACCCATTGACACCCATTGAGACCCATTGAACCCATTGAGACCCATTGAGACCCATTGACACCCATTGAGACCCACTGAGACCCCACTGAACCCATTTGTCCCACTGAGACCTCACTGAGACCCATTGAGACCCATTGAGACCCATTGAACCCATTGAGACCCATTGAGACCCATTGACACCCATTGAACCCATTGAGACCCCACTGAACCCATTGACACCTATTGAACCCATTGAGACCCATTGAGACCCAGTGAGACCCATTGAACCCATTGACACCCACTGAGACCCATTGAACCCATTGACACCCAGTGAGACCCAGTGAGACCCATTGAGACCCATTGAACCCATTGAACCCATTGAACCCATTGAGACCCATTGAGACCCATTGAAACCCCATGGAACCCATTGAGACCCATTGAACCCATTGACACCCAGTGAGACCCAGTGAGACCCATTGAGACCCCACTGAACCCACTGAACCCATTGAAACCCCATGGAACCCATTGAGACCCATTGAACCCATTAGGACCCATTGAGACCCACTGAAACCCCATGGAACCCATTGAGACCCATTGGGTCCCATTGAGACCCATTGGAACCCACTGAGACCCATTGAGACCCATTGAACCCCATGGGACCCATTGGACCCATTGACACCCATTGAGACCCATTGAGACCCACTGAACCCATTGACATTGAACCCCATTGAACTCCATTGAACCCATTGAACCCATTGAGACCCATTGAGACCTATTGAACCCATTGAACCCATTGAGACCCATTGAGACCCCATGGAACCCATTGAGACCCCGTGAGACCTCATGGAACCCATTGACACCCATTGAGACCCCATTGAGACCCCATGGAACCCCGTGAGACCCATTGAGACCCATTGAGACCCATTGAGCCCCATTGAACCCCATTGAGACCCATTGAGACCCACTGAACCCATTGACACCCATTGAGACCCATTGACACCCATTGAGACCCCATTGAAACCCATTGAGACCCATTGAACCCATTGAGACCCACTGAAACCCCATTGAGACCCACTGAACCCATTGAGACCCATTGAACCCATTGAAACCCAGGGAGCCCCAGTGAGACCCATTGAACCCATTGAGACCCATTGAGACCAATTGAACCCATTGAAACCCCATTGAGACCCATTGAGACCCATTGAAACCCACTGACACCCATTGAGCACCATTGATACCCACTGAAACCCAGTGACCCCAGTGAGCCCCACTGAAATCCACCATCGCCCCCATTGACCCCAATCGCCCCCACTGAAACCCACTGACCCCAAATGACCCCCATTGCCCCCCACTGAAACTCATTTAACCCATTGAACCCCAATGAACCCCACTGCCCCCCCATTGACCCCAAATGACCCCCATTGCCCCATACTGAAACCCATTGACCCCAATGAACCCCACTGCCCCCCATTGACCCCCAATGACCCCCATTGCCCCATACTGAAACCCATTGAACCCATTGACCGCAATGAACTCCACTGCCCCCCATTCCCATTGACTCCAAAGGACCCCCATTGCCCCATACTGACACCCATTGACCCCCAATGAACCCCACTGCCCCCCATTGCCCCCATTGCCCCATACTGAAACCCATTGACCCCCAATGAACCCCACTGCCCCCATTGACCCCATTGCCCCATACTTAAATCCATTGACCCCCAATGAACCCCACTGCCCCCCATTGCCCCATACTGAAACCCATTGAACCCATTGACCACAATGAACCCCACTGCCCCCCATTGACCCCCAATGCATTGCCCCATACTGAAACCCATTGAACCCATTGACCGCAATGAACCCCACTGCCCCCCATTGACCCCAAAGGACCCCCACTGCCCCATACTGAAACCCATTGACCCCCAATGAACCCCAC
>NW_026637363.1:0-30524 GCF_028554395.1 Pezoporus wallicus
TTTAGCTGATAATAGCGGTGGTGATTTGTTGCTGGACTGTTCTTGTCTCAACCCGTAGGAGTTGCACTCTCTCGATCCTCCTCCCTGTTCCTCCGGGAGCAGGGAAGGGGAGAGCCCCGGTGCAGGGGCGGGGGGGAGACGGACACGGACCTCGATTGTTGTCAGCTCGGCACCACTCACTGGGAGTGAGTGAACAAGTTACCTGACTGGGTTTAAACCACGACACACCTCCTGCTTAAAACCCCAAAAGCCAGAAGGATCACGAGACCCCACTTTCACAGTCTGTGAAAAGGTCTTTTGCCCTTCTACTCTGCGGGAGGTTTCCGTCCTCCCTGAGCTCGCCTTAGGACACCTGCGTTACGCTTTGACAGGTGTACTGCCCCAGTCAAACTCCCCACCTGCTGCTGTCTTCCAAGTGGGTCATGACTGGCACGCGCCGGGCACTTGGCACTAGAAGCGAGAGCCTCACTCGGGACTCGCCCCCCCGCCTCACCGATTAAGTGAAAAAACAATCAGAGTAGTGGTATTTCACCGACGGCCGGGATGCTGGCAGGGGGGTGGCCCCACGCCGCCGAGCGCGCACCCGGCCTCCCACTTATTCTAAACCTCTCACGTCTCTTCACAGCACCAGACTAGAGTCAAGCTCAACAGAACAGAAGCAAGGACATACCAACTTCTAACTCAGCACTAGTGTTACGGTAAAAGTCAGTTGAAGAAACTCTCTAAGACTCAATTTGGAGTTTTAGAAAGCATGAGTCCCATTGGCTGACTCAGTACTCTCTGGGGTGCCATGTTGCCACAATACTTGTTTATCAAGACCTAGGATAGTGTTCCAGGCAGTGGTATGGGGCACAGAGCATGTTTCCAGCCATTCGGTGGTTGCTTCCACCATGGCAAGCGCCCTGTGCTTGCCTTGGTGGATCGGTGGGAGTGTGATATAGTCAATCTGCCAGGCATCCCCGTATTTGTGCTTCAGCCATCATCCTCCATACCAGAGAGGCTTTAAGCTCTTGGCTTGCTTAATTTCAACACGTTTCACAGTGATGAATAACCTGGCAATAGAGTCCATTGTTAAGTCCACCCCTTGATCAGGAGCCCATCTGTATATTGCATCTCTGCCCTGATGGCCTGAAGTGTCATGGGCCCATCAAGCCAAAAATAATTCACCCCTATGTTGCCAATCTAAGTTCATCTAAGCCACTTCAATTTTAGAAGCTTTATCTACTTGTTGGCTGATCTGGTGTTCCTCAGTGGCCGGACTCTTGGGAACACAAAATCATAGAATAGTTACATTTTGGAAAGGACCTTAAGATCATCAAGTTCAAGCCCCCCTGCCATGGGCAGGGACACCTCACACTAAACCATGTCACCCAAGGCTCTGTCCAACCCCGCCTTGAACACTGCCAGGGATGGAGCATTCACAACCTCCCTGGGTAGCCCATTCCCGTGCCTCACCACCCTATCAGTAAAAAACTTCCTCCTTATAGACAATCTAAACTTCCCCTGTTTAAGTTTTAACCCGTTACCCCTTCTCCTATCACTACAGTCCCTAATGAAGAGTCCCTCCCCAGCATCCCTATAGCCCCCCTTCAGATTCTGCAAGGCTGTTATGAGGTCTCCACACAGCCTTCTCTTCTCCAGGCTGAACAGCCCCAACTTTCTCAGCCTGTCTTCATACGGGAGGTGCTTCATTCCCCTGATCATCCTCGTGGACCTCCTCTGAACTTGTTCTAACAGTTCCATGTCCTTTTTAGGTTGAGGACTCCAGAAACATACACAGTACTCCAGGTGAGGTCTCATGAGAGCAGAGTTAGAGGGGCAGGATCACCTCCTTCGACCTGCTGGCCACGCTACTGTTGATACAGCCCAGGATATGGTTGGCTTTCTGGGCTGTGAGCGCACAGTGACAGCTCATGTTCAGTTTCTTATTGACCAAGTCCTTCTCCTCAGGGCTGCTCTGAATCTCTGCCCAACCTGAGATTGTTCTGACCCAGGTGTAGGACCTTGCACTTAGCATAGTTAAATTTCATAAGGTTGGCATCAGCCCACCTCACAAGCATGTCAAGGTCCCTCTGGATGGCATTCCTTCCCTCCAGCATATCAACCGAGGCACACAGCTTGATGTCATTAGCAAACTTGCTGAGGGTGCACTCAATCCCACTGTCCATGTCACTGACAACGATGTTGAACAAGACTGGTCCCAACACTGATCCCTGATGGACACCACTCATTACTGGTCTCCAGATGGACGTTGAGCCATTGACCACAACTCTTTGTGTGTGGCCATCCAGCCAGTTCTTTATCCACCGAGTGGTCCATATATCAAATTGATGTCTCTCCAATTTAGAGACAATGAAGTTGTGTGGGACAGTTTTGAATGCTTTGCACAAGTCTGGGTAGATGACGTCAACTGCTCTGCCCCTGTCCATCAGTTCCATAGCCCCATCACAGATGGCCACCAAATTGTTCAGGCAGGTTTTCCCCTTAGTGAAGCCATGTTGGCTGTCACCAACCACCTCGCTGTTTTTCATGTGCCTTAGCATGCCTTCCAGGAGAATCTGATCCAATATTTTGCCAGGCACAGAGGTGAGACTGACTGGTCTCTAGTTCTCTGGGTCATCCATTTTCCCCTTCTTGAAAATGGGGGATATATTTCCCTTTTTCCAGTCATCGGGAACCTCACATGATTTTTCAGCTATGATGGACAGTGGCTCAGCAACTTCATTTGCCAACTCCTTCAGGACCCGTAGATGGATTTCATCAGGTCCCATGTACCTGTGCGCATTCAGGCTCCTAAGATGATCTTGAACCTGATCCTCTCCTACACTGGGCCTAAAGTCTTCATTCTCACAGTCCCTGCATCTGCCTTCCAAGATTTGGGTGGTGTAACCAGAGCATTTGCCAGTGAAGACTGAGCCAAATAAGTCATTAAGAACTTCAGCCTTCTCCAAATCCAGCCAGTTCTCCTGATAGCTTCCGGAGAGGCCCCACGTTGTCCCTAGTTTTTCTTTTATTTGCAATGTAACTACAGAATCCCTTCCTGTTATCTTAACATCCCTAGCCAAGTTTAATTCTAACTGGGCCTTAGCTTTCCTAACTTGGTCCCTAGCTTCCTGGACAACATCCCTGTATTCTTCCCAGGCCACCTGTCCTTTCTTCCACCTTTTATAAGACTCTTTTTTCCCCTGAAGTTTCCTCAGCATCTCAGCAGCCATCCAAGGAGGTCTCCTGGCCCTCCTGCTGCACTTCCTTCTAGTCAGAGCCTCCTGGATTGCTTGTGCTTGGCTGTACCATCCCTCCAACAGATACCAGGATGGGTGAAGTCCCCCATGAGGACAAGGGCCTGGGAGTGTGAGGCTGTTCCTATCTGTCTATAGAGCGCTTCATCCACGGAGTCCCCTTGATCAGGCGGTCTGTAACAGATCTCCACAGTAACATCCACCATTGCTGTTCCCCCTTTAGGCCTGACCCACAGACTCTGTTAACAGATCACCTGACCCCACACAGAGTTCCATACTCTTCCGTCTTTCCCTAACATAAATAGCAACTCCTCCTCTCCATCTGCCAGGCCTGTCTTTTCTAAAGAGCCTTTAGCCTTCCATTCCAACACGCCAGTCACAGGAGCCATCCCACCATGTTTCTGATACCGATTATATCCCTGCAGACGTTCATACATCTCTAATTCCTCCTCTTTGTTCCCCATACTACTGGCATGTCATGGTTTAAGCCCAGACAGCAACTCAGAACCATGCAGCCACTTGTTGGCTCTCCCCCCCACTTCCTCCCCCTGCTCCCAGAGGAATGGGGAGGAGAATCGAAAGAATGTAACAACCATGGGTTGAGATAAGAACAGTCCAGTAACTAAGGTATAACACAAAACCACTACTGCTACCACCAATAATAATAATGAGAAGGGAAATAAGGAGGTAAGAGAATACAACCACTAACCACCTCGGTGGAGACAGTGTTCTCACAGGAGAATGGATAAATTCTGAATAATCCTGAAAGATACAGCAAGGCCATGAGAGGCCCGAGGAAGCCTAAACAAGCAAGATAAAAAGAAGCTGGAATTCACGGAGTTAATGAGAACTGTGGAATGTTGGCAAGCTTTCGAGGTCAAGTTCTCACACCTGTGCTTAACCAATTATATGTTAGCACTAAGGTTCTTCAAGACATGTATCCAATCATAATATGCCAAATCACTGTAAGTGCATGTAAGAAACAGTATTTAAGGGGTTAAGGCTTTGTAATAAACGGCTTTTTGTCTGATCATATTGATCTCTGACTGAGTCCATATATATTCTGCAGCACACCTCATGACCAATACCCAGCACAACACAAGCAGTGATCAAGCCCTTCTGGGTAACTCCCCCCAGCAAATGATATACTGTGGTATGGAATACCTCTTTGGTTAGTTTTGACGAGGTTTCCTGTCTCTGCTTCCTCCTGACTTCCCCTCCTCCCTGTCAGAGCATGAGAATCAGAAAGTCCTTGATCAGAGTAAACATTTCTGAGCAACAACTAAAAACATCAGTGTTATTAGCATTGTTCCCAGGCTGAAAGTCAAAAACTCAGCACTGTACCAGCTACTAAGTAGGAGAAAAATGACTGCTACTGCTGAACCCAGGACAGGGAGTTTCTATAGCGGCATATGAGCCGAGCTCCAAATGAAGCCAGCTCATTGGCTGGGGTGGCTAAAATATCTCTACATTGCTCTGAGCATTTATTATAGGTGCTGGAAACTGACTGGGAGTGTTGGGATAGAATGATACCCCCTCCCGCAACACATCTAGTTTAAAGCTTTCTTGACCAGCCTGGCAAGCCTCCTACCATGAGGTACCTGGAGGAGCTGTGATTCAGTGCCAATCACTTCAGAGGCAGCTCAAACCCCTTCATAGGCTGCCAGTATCTCTTTCTCAGTTGGGGTATAGCTGGCCTCAGATCTTCTGTATCTCTGACTCCAAAAGCTGAGGGGTCAACCTCAAGTCTCCCCTGGAGCTTTCTGCCAGAGGCTCTAGGTAGGAGCATTCTCCCCGGCTGCGATGTAGAGAACATTTTCAACATCTGGCCCGGCCCGGAGTGGTCTGATGGCTACTGCGTGACCTATCTCGTGTTTAATTTGTTCAAAGGCTTGTTGTTGCTCAAGGCCCTATTTACAATCATTGTACTTCTGGGTCACATGATAGAGAAGGCTTACAATCAAACTGTAAGTTGGGATGTTCATTCTCCAGAACCCCACAACACCTAATAAAGCTTGCGTTTCTTTCTTCTTAGTTGGTAGAGACATTACTGTTATGATGTTAATCACATCTGTGAGGATATGGTGACGTTCATCTTGCAAATTTATTCCCCAAAATTGAATCTCCTGTGCAGGTCCCTTGACCTTACTCCGTTTTATGTCAAAAATGGCTTTCCGCAGGGTTTGGATTCTTTTCCTCCCTTTCTCAAAAACTTCTTCCTCTGTATCACCCAACACAATAATGTTATCAATGTATTGAGGATGTTCTGGAGCTTGCCCCTGTTCCAGTGCAGTCTGGATCAGTCCATTGCAGATGGTAGGGGCTGTGTTTCCACCCCTGGGGCAGTCGGTTCCAAGTATACTGGACACCCCTCCAAGTAAAAGCAAACTGCGGCCTGCACTCTTCTGCCACAGGAATTGAGAAAAATTCATTGCAATATCTATCATGGCATTCCACTTGGCTGCCTTGGGCTCTAGTTCATACTGAAGATCTAGCATGTCCAGTATGGCAGCACTCAATGGTGGCGTGACTTCATTCAGGCCACGAAAGTCTACCGTTAGTCTCCCCTCTCCATTAGACTTATAGGCCATATAGGTCTATTAAAGGATGAGCGGGTCCTGCTGACCACTTCTTTCCTCTCCAGTCTACGTATCAGCCTATGGATTCTAATCAGGGAGTCTCGGTTGGTGCGATATTGCCTCCAGTGCACTTGTTGATCTTCGACTTTCAGCAACCGCACAACAGAAGGATCCTCTGAGAGACCAGGCAAGGTGGACAGCTGCTTAATTTCCTCTGTCTCCAAAGCAGCAAAATGAAAAGCCCATTGGAACCCTTTTGGGTCTTTGAAGGACCTTCTCATGAGGTAGTCTACGCCAAGGATGCATGAAGCCTTTGGGCCAGTCACAGTGGGGTGCTATTGCCACTTCCTCCCAGTCAGTTTTATTTCAGCCTCCAGTACAGTCAACTCTTGGGATTGAAACAAGGGGGCACAAAATCACAAAATGGAATATAGAAACCTTTAGAATTAGATTTAAGTAATGTTAAGTATGATGGCTTTGTAACAGTAGCAATGGAAAATTACTGAGGTGCATGATGCATAGAGAAAAAAAATAGAGTGCAGCTAGAGAACATACTGAGAATTCTCATAAGATAAATCATTATAGTTGTGACATAGTTTAAGAAAAACAGTCTAGAAGAACAGGACACAGGGATAAGGAGTATCTGGGAACCACAGGTTTCCAGGATGGGCTACAGTTAAACTAACTGATAATTAGGAGGATAGGAGGATTATTATGTCTCTGGTGCTAACGATCCAATGAAACTGGTATGAGCATCTACTGCGCATGCTTCAAAGTCTGCCAGAAGTGATGAAGATTGTTGGAAGAAGTAAATGACCCTCAGAGACCACCACCACAGTTCTGTACGCATGTGGAGAACTTTCTGGAAAATGATGTAATCCATACGTAGCCTCATGAATATGTATGTATGCCCAGTGGCTATAAAAGGACGGCTTGTGTGGCAATGGGGAGACACATGTTAGGAGGAGCTATCCCCCGTGTCTCCTGGCGCTGCAATAAAGAATACCTGCTTGTCAGCTTGAAAACTTTGTTGTCAAGTTTGTTCCTGGAGTTTTCTCCGAATCAAGATCCACCTGTCACTCCAGAAATATAAATGGGTTTCACCTATTGAGAGCTTGATGGCATCAGGGTACACTATGCACCGGTATCTACTAGAGCCTAATACTTCTGTGGGACTGATGTGACCAGCCATATGATCCACACAGTCCAGTAAATCCAATTGTCCCCTACCTCCACCTGGCTGGAGGTAGGGCCCCTCTAATAGTCATCACAATATTGGTCACTTATGTGTGGTAGACAGGGATTAGTCTTCTTTGTCACAGGAGCTGCAGTAAAATCATCTCTTCCACTCCATCTGGGAACCTGCTCACCAGAGACTGAAGCCGCAGATTTCATGGGATCATCATCCTTGACCTTTGTTCTTCTCTTCAATTCATGCACCCGTTCCTCCAGAGCTGAGGTAGGTTTTCCATCCCACTTCCTCATGTCTTCTCTGTGATTCTGCAGATAAAACCATAGGGTGGCCCGTGGCTTGTACCTTCTGCATCTTCTCTCTTGAGCAGCAGGACGCCTTCTTTTCATAGCTGAGACACGGGTTGGTACATGTGGGGAGCTGGATGTATCAGATAGATCGTCTCTCATTTCTTTGAACTCCTGGGAGTTTTTCCTCAGCCGAAATGATGGAAGGGGTGAGATTCTCTTTGAATTCTCGGAGTTGATTAATCACTTCTTCCACTGTTGGTGCTGCTACATCATGCCAGGTTATTGATGTCAGTGAGTGGCCATATGATAATGGAGCACTCTGTGTAAATTTCCATCACATGGGTCATGTACATTTGACTTCATCTGGATCTATGGATGCATTCCCAGCATCCAGCCTACGATAGATCATCTCTACAATGGCTGATTCCCTCAGAGACTGGATGCCTTTCTCTAGCATGGTCCTGTTGGCAGAACGTCTCATAACATCGTCCTCATAGGGAAACCTTTCCTTCACAGCTGCCAAGGCTGAGGGACCGTTTGTCTTTTGCAATTGTTTTGTCAATTCCCCCTTCCCTAGCAAGTGATCCCAGCTGCTTGGCTTCCCTACCGTCTAGCTCGTGGCTGTCGGCCCCATTGTCCCAGAATCGGAGCAGCCAGGAGACTATGTGCTCACCTGGATGACGGGTAAAATCTTTTTGCATATTCCTTAGCTCGGTTGAGATCTGGGATCGAGAAGTCACCTCTTCTTCTTCTTCCTCTTTGTCTGATCTACATAATAATAACTCTTGTTCAGATGCTGTCCGGTGTAGTAAGTGCATTGGTTCTTCATCTTTCTTCACTGTATGGGTTGCTTTTTGTGCCTCTTGTTGCTTTTTCCCCTAGTGTACAGGGGCAACTGATATTGGCAAAAATTGGTCTTTTGGTTTAGCTTCAGTGATTATCACTGTGGCTGGAGTGGCTGCAGTATCTGTTGTTGGCGTTGGTGCAGCCACTGTGCTTGGGGGTTGAGTAGCACCAGCAGCTGTGCTACCTTTTGCTGTTGGGTTTGAGTAGGTGCTCTACTGTCATGATCATGACAACACATATCTTCTTTTTAAAGGCCAGAGTAGTGGAGACACGTATCTAGCTGAAGGGCTAGAGAAGTGTTATACAGCAGGCAACAGCATATAAATGAGTTCTTAGATGTTTTCTCTCCAAATTAAATCCCCTTGAGGTACACGTAGGACTTCCCCATCTTCCCACATTACCCACCAAGTATATCTGCATCCCTGAGCAAAAGCAATCCCAAAAAAGTGGGTTTGCCTTTACCTGAAGAAAGAACAACCCAAACTGTTTTTCCCAGCAAATTCTTTATGTGCACCACAGGAACTTTATCCCCCTCTACAGTATGTAAAAGTTCGGACTGGGCTGGGCCAGCCCTGTTGGCGGATCCCCTGGTGTTGACTAACCAGGTGGCTTTTGGTAAATGTGTATCCCAGTGTTTGAAAGTTCCTCCGCCCACTGCTCTCAGTGTAGTTCTTAACAGCCCACTGTACCGTTCGATTTTCCCAGAGGCTGGTGCATGGTAGGGGATGTAATATACCCACTCGATGCCATGCTCTTTGGCCCAAGCATCTATAAGTTTGTTCCTGAAATGAGTCCCATTGTCTGACTCAGTTCTCTCTGGGGTGCCGTGTGGCCATAAGACTTGTTTATCAAGACCCAGGATAGTGTTCTGGGCAGTGGTGTGGGGCACAGAATGCGTTTCCAGTCATCTGGTAGTTGCTTCCACCATGGTAAGCACATGGCGCTTGCCTTGGCGGGATGTCGGCAGTGTGATATAGTCAATCTGCCAGGCCTCCCCATATTTATACTTCAACCATCATCCTCCATTCCAAAGAGGCTTTAAGCGCTTGTCTTGTTTAATTGCAGCACATGTTTCACACTCATGAATAACCTGGGCAATAGCGTCCGTTGTTAAGTCCACCCCTCGATCACAAGCCCATCCGTATGTAGCATCTCTGCTTGATGGCCTGAAGTGTCATGGGCCCACCGGGCCAAAAATAATTCACCTTTATGTTGCCAATCTAAGTCCATCTGAGCCACTTCAATCTTAGCCTCTTTATCCACTTGTTGGTTGTTCTGGTGTTCCTCAGTGGCCCGACTCTTGGGTACATGGGCATCTACATGACGTACCTTCACCACCAGGTTCTGCACCCGGGCAGCAATATCTTTCCACAGTGCAGCTTTACCTCTGCGTTGCCAGTTGCTCTGCTTCCATTGCTTCAACCACCCCCACAGGGCATTTGCCACCATCCATGAGTCATCATAGAGATAAAGAACTGTCCACTTTTCTCATTCAGCAATGTCCAAGGCCAGTATCTCTTTTTCAATTGGAGTGTAGCTGGCCTCACGTATTAATTTGGCGAGCCAGCCAGGAGACCTCTGTTCAGCTGCAAGATCGGCTGAGGGGTGGACTTCCTGGGCGCCCCCAGCCATTTGCCTGGAGGAGCTCCGCTTCTCATCCGCTCACTGCGGGGACAGACAACAACCTGTGCCGGCTGCAGAAAATGGTATGCTTGTAATTTAGGGGGCCTATAAGTCATACGCTTGGCTGGGGCTGCTGGTAAGCTGCACAGAGATATCTGGCGCACAGCGTAGTCCCCGTACTGGGAAAGGCAGGGCTTGCAAGCAATAGGTTGGGGACTTGTCGACCGATAGAGAGGCCACTAGCGATCCTGGGGGTGGATTTGATGAGTCCAAGGACTCAGCGGCTGATAGAGCGGCTGTGGACCAGGCGAATCTGGGGTATCTGATGCATTCCAGGTTTTGGGACCCATGACGGACCTGCTAATGACTGTGTAGGAAGCAGGAGAAGGCTAAGCGGAACCACTGTGTGGAGTGTGTCTGTGGCACCCCGTGTGGAGGTGAAAGTGGTTTGTGTGCCTGAGACGTGGCATAGCTACGAAGCATATTTGTCTTGTGTCTATTTGTGCTTGTGTATATGTCTGACATTAGTGTTAAATATTGCAGTGTTTAAGCGGTGGGGGAGAAGTAGACGAAAGTAAGCCGTGTCTAATTGGGGGGTTAAGAAGAGTTCCCTCTCTGCACCCCAGTAGGTATATAAGAGAAGTATAACCTCTAATATCTGTAGTCCTACTGTCCTGGGTTCAGCAGTAGCAGTCATGTTTCTCCTTCGTGGTAGCTGGTGCAGTGCTGTGTTTTGACTTCCAGCCTGGGAACAGTGTTGGTGAAACCGATGTTTTTGGTTGTTGCTAAGTGATGTTTACCCTGACCAAGGACTTTGTGAGGCTCATGCTCTGCCAGGGAGGAGGGGAAGCTGTGAGGAAGCAGAGACGGGGCACCTGACCCAGGCTAGCCAAGGAGGTATTCCATACCACAGCACGTCATGCCCGGGGTGGGGGGTAACTGGGAGTTACCCAGAAGGACACGGGCTTCCGGGTGGGACTCGTTTCTTGGCTGGTGGTATCGTATTCTCTTTTCCCTTGTTATTTTCTCTTATAATTGTTGTCGTTGATAGTAGTGGTGGTGATTTGTGTTGTACATTGTTTGCTGGACTGTTCTTGTCTCAACCCGTAGGAGTTGCACTCTTTCGATCCTCCTCCCCGTTCCTCCAGGAGCGGGGAAGGGGAGAGCCCCGGTGGGGCGGACACACGGCCCTCGATTGTTGTCAGCTCGGCACCACTCACTGGGAGTGAGTGAACAAGTTACCTGACTGGGTTTAAACCACGACACCTTCTCTTGAGACCTGAACTTTACACTAAGTACCAGAGGCTTGTAGCCTCACATATGGGTGCATAATAACTTCTGAATGGTGGAACATGCTGTGGATACTAGGACAGTGTAAATTTTGCTGGAACCAAAACTATGATCTAACAACAGAGGAGTTGATCTGCAGAACCCAGAGAAATTATTTTACTGAACTCCCTGAGAATATCATAAAACTTGTGTGTAGGTGCTCTCATATTATTTTTATACTTGCATCCAAGGAGCACTGGGAGAGAGAGTCTAATAAGATTTGTAAAAGATTGCTTGAAATGGGAGCCGGTCAAAGCAAGGGAATTCTGAGGAAAAGCCCCTTGGATTGCATTTTGGCACATTGGAAAGAACTGGGAGGGTCTCCTGGGGCTCGGTAAACAAGAAAACGTTGGTAAAATATTGTAACCAATGGTGGCCTTTATATACTTTGAAAGATCGGAAAAAAATGGCCCAAAAATGGAACTCTGAACTATAATACATTGTTACGATTAATGTTGTTTTGAGGCAGCAAGGAAAATGGGATGAAGTAAGGTATGCAGATGTGGTTTTCACTTTAAGAAACCACCTGGAGTGAAAGACTGAATGCGAAATTAATATTATTCCACCACATTCCTTAATTTTGACTTTGGAAAAGGAAAGGGAAAAACTGAAAGTTAAGATGGAGTGATGTTGTTCAGGTTGTGATATTAGGGGAATGATGTTTAAAGTTAAAAGTCAGTAATCAGGAAGATAGGTAGGAAAATTATATATCACAAGTACCTCTGAGAGGAGCACCCTCTATATCTGCTGTCACTGGCAACAAGTGGCAGATTCACATTCAGACTTACGAAAGGGTTAAACCAGAAGTGCTATTGCAGAGGCAGGCATCTGCAGCCCCTGCAGTGCAGGGTGAGCAGCTGTGAGAAAGAAAAAAAAAAAAGGAAATCCAAGGGGGAAAGGATGGGAGCTCGCTCAGCTCCTGTGTTTGAGCGCGGGATGAGTGCTGGGGCAGGTGGACAGGTAGGAACAGACATGTTGACAGACGGGACTGAGGTGTTGTTGGATAAATGTAGACATGAATGAAGGAGGAAGCATGGAGAGTGTATAGGAATCGGAAAAAGGTAGAAAAGAAAAAGCTGGGTCATGCTATAGCCACGGTCAGTGGTTGCTTAGAAACTGATGGAGGAGGAATGTCAGGCGAGGTGGGGGAGTGGGCTCTTCTTCTGTGGAACCGGATCGGTGTGCGTGCTATGGGGAGTTTGGACGCTGGAAGTGAGACTGCTCTGGGGGGGAGTGCCATGGGGTGGCTCCAGTGACTAAATTGGAACTAGACTGATGGAGACTGGGGGAATCTTCCCTAGGAGATACACTGGTTATAATGAAGCTAGGGGACAAAGAAAAGGAAGTGGAATTTTTTGTTGATACGGGCACAACATATTCAGTTTTAAACAAAGCTTTAATGCCTTTCAGGGATGATTATATTATGGTAAAAGGGGCAACTGGGGAAAGTGAAAAGGCTTATTTTTATAAACCATTAAAATACCAATTGGAAAAGCAACGGGACATTCATCAATTCTTACATATGCCTAACTCCTCAAAAGCTCTCCTAGGGAGAGATTTTCTGGAACACTTGGGAGCGACCTTTACTTTCAAAGAAGGCAAGATTACTTTAGAAGTAAATGACCAACAGTATACAAAAATGTTAAGTTTAGTTTTGATCATTAATCACGTTGAGGAAGAAGTCCGGGAAGATATACTGGGTCAGGTATTCCCAGGGGTATGGGCTATAAACATACCTGGAAGGGCCAAAAATGCACCCCCGATACAGATTAAGCTCAAGGAGGGAAAACAGCCAGTCAGGATCAAACAATACCCCCTGAAAAGGGAAGATAGGGAAGGAATTTGCCCAATAATTTAAAATTTCCTACAGCTAGGACTGCTAAAAGAGTGCCAATCTGATTTTAACACCCCTATTTTACCTATTCGTAAACCTGATGGGTCATACCTGGTGGTACAGGACTTAGGGGCTGTTAACAAAATAACTGAGGATCTTTACCCTGTAGTAGCAAATCCATACACTTTGCTAGCATGCTTAACACTAGAGCTAACTTGGTTTACCATTCTAGATTTGAAGGATGCTTTCTTTTGCCTCCCTCTCCAGGAAACCAGCCAGAAAATCTTTGCATTTGAATGGGAAAGCCCTAAGAGTGGGCACAAAACCCAGCTCACGTGGATGGTGTTGCCTCAGATATTTTAGAACAGTCCCACCCTGTTTGCAGAACAACTTTCAAAAGACTTAGAGTCCCGGGAAGCTCCACCGGAAGAAGGAAAGCTATTGCAGTACGTAGATGACATCCGAATAACTACCCAGACAGAAGCCTGTGTTGCCTGGATGTTATGACAGGATGGTGTAGATTGTGGATCTACAATCATGGACTAATTGTTAAGCCTCTATATGTGCTAATCATAAAAGACAACAAGAATCTTCAGTGGACAAAGGAAGTCACTCGAGCCTTCCACCAATTAAAAAATGCCTTGATGTCGGCACCAGCCTTAGGACTCCCAGACATGAGTAAACCGTTCTTTCTTTTCTCCCATGAGAAACAAGGAATTGCCTTAGGTATAATAGCACAGGACTTGGGTCCATACCGAAGAGCAGTTTCTTATTTTTCTGAGCAGTTAGACACAGCAGCCAAAGGATGGCCTGGATGCCTCAGGGCTGTTGCAGCAGTTGTACTAAACATCCAAGAAGCATGCAAATTCACCTTGGGCCAGAAAATTACTGTGCTGGTGTCCCATACAGTGTCCGCAGTGCTGGAAGTGAAAGGCAGGCACTGGCTTTCCCCACAAAGGTTTCTGAAATATCAAGCCATTATGGTGGAACAAGATGATGTAGAGATAGTGGTAACTAATATTGTCAACCCAGTTTCTTTCCTCAGTGGAAACGAAGGAGAACCGGTACACCATGATTGCCTAGAAACCGTTGAGGCCACATATTCCAGTCATCCGGATCTGAAAGATACCCTTTGGGCAATGCAGAAACCTGGTTTACTGATGGGAGCAGCAACGTCATCAGTGGAAAACGGCATGCTGGATATGCAGTTACCACCTGCAGAGAGGTAATAGAATCTGGACCTTTGCCAATAAACACCTCTGCACAAAAGGCAGAGCTGACTGCTCTGACTAGAGCCTTAGAAATAGCAAAAGGGAGGAATATAAACATCTATACAGACTCCAGATATGCATTTGGGGCCATACATGCACATGGAGTCATTTGGAAAGAAAGAGGACTGTTGAACTCGCAAGGGAAAAACATCAAACATGCACAAGAAATAGTGAGGCTGTTGGAAGCGGTACAACTACCTGAGAAGGTAGCAATTATGCACATCAAGGCACACCAGAAGGTGAGCTCAGAATTAGAAGAAAATGAACTGGAAGATAGAGAGGCAAAAGAAGCGGCAAAAGGTAAGATAGCAATTGAAGGAGTTTTAATTCCTGATGGGAAAATTTCCCTGGAAGGTAAGCCAAATTACAACAAAGATGACCAAAAATTAAACACAGATCAGGAAGGAATATTCAATGAGTATGGGTGGGCCAGCACAGCACAGGGAAGAGTAATTGTCCCCTCCTCTCTGTTATGGTCATTAATAAGGAACGAGCATCAAAAAACACACCGGGGGTAGATGCCTTATATAAATATTTGACAAGCAAAATTATGGATAGAAATTTGTATGCTACTATTCAACTGGTAGCCCGCCAATGTGATCTCTGACTCCAAACAAACCCCAAAACTAATCCTAAACCCAAAATGGGTCAAACTGGGAGGGGCAATGGACTTGGACAACAGTGGCAGATCGACTTTACAGAACTCCCAAGAAAAGGTGGGTATAGATATTTGTTGGTATTAATGGATACCTTTTCAGGTTGGCCAGAAGCCTTTCCAACTAGAACTGTGAAAGCTTGAGAAGAAATGCAATCGATGCTAAGGACATATGCCTCGATACAGAACAAGGCATCTGTCATTTTGAAGTCCATCCAGACAACTCAAAGCATTGTACTTGTATATATTGGCCAAGGCTGTGTGTGCTTAAGAACTGCTTGCGCTTTTATAAGGATAGGTAATAATGAAACTGTAGCTATTAAGAATGGTTCTAATATTTGTATTTGTAATTTTACTAAGATCACTGGGTGTGACTTTACCTATTTAGCACCAGTTGTATCCCACCAATTGATAAAGTCTAATTACACAATGTACCACAAATTATCACCTACACCCATTGGGATGAACCCTAAATTGGTAAGGCAATTAATAAAGCATCAAGACCTAATTAACATTTTGAAGGAGGTCCAGAAAAGTGGAAAGAAAACTCCTCCAAAAGCATGCACACCTCAGCGTTGTTTCCCCTTTACATTTATCCTCTAAAGGTATACATATGCATGAGGTTGCACAACACACCTATACATATTCATGTCCTATTCCCACTTCGTATTATAATGAGCTAAGAAGTCCTTTGCGCCTGCGCAGTGCCTCCTAGTGGTCGTGAGCGAGGGTCTCAAGATGAAGTAAATGAGTCTTCCGAGAGCCTGAACTTTTCATCTCTGGTCGTTACGCATGCTCCCTGGAGGCTTGGTCTTTGTCCAAAGCACAGAGTCAATTTCAGCCGGCCTAGGCGTCCAAAGGACTGGAATCAAGTCACGGTCCCTACTTCTTAACAATAGCTAAGTCCTTATATCTAGTTCTAGCATACATAGAGGCACCCAAAGGAGGGGAATCAAGACATGGTCCCTACTTCTTGACAATAGCTATGTCCTTATATCTTGTCCTAGCATAATCATGAGTGAGCAATGATATTGTTAAGCAAGCGTCCTGATTTATCCCCTTGTACATTGCAAGTATGATAAGCATGAGCAAGCAGTAACATTTTTAAGCAAGTGGCTCAACCCTAACCCCCCTGTACATTTGTTAACCCTTTGAATCATGACAAGTGGTGATTTTCACTTCTTTGTCAAACGCACATGGTAAAGCACTGTTGCAGAATGACTCTACCCCCACAGGTAACCGGACATGGAAGGAGAATGTGGAGGAAGCTGTGTGGGGCTAACCAATACTGTTGTGCCTAGGAGGAGTGGCTGAATACCACTCCTATATATATGTGAACTGCGTCACAAATAAAGTAGAAGCTTGCTTATCACCCATATTGGGTTGGTCTGTCTGCTTCTCCTCGCCGCTTACAAATGGCGCCCGAACAGGGACGCGGACTACAGGGCCCCGGTTACTGGGGACCCGGATTACAGGGCCCCGGTTAACGGGGACCCGGAATACAGGGCCCCGGCCGACAGGGACCCGCGATACAGGGCCCCGGTCAACGGGGACCCGGAATGGTGAGTGAGCGGCGCCGGCGGCAGCGGCCGGGAAGCGCGGGCAATGCTGCTGCGGTGGCGTGACGGACCCGGGTGCTTGGACTAACCGAAAGGAGTCCGCCGCTCGGGCGAACCAGACACTGCTGCGTTGGGAGGCTGATCCGGAGACCGAGGTTACAGGACGACCCAGAAGAAGACGATCCGGAAAAGGCCAGCCATGAAAATGGACCGAGAGGTAGCCCTGGACTTATTACAGTGCTTTTTATAAAAGCCGGGATTTGAGCCCTGAACTTATTACAGTGCTTTTTATAAAAGCGGGGAGTTGAGCCTGAGACTCTAAAGCAGCTAGCAGGTCTAGTGGCTGAAGGGAAGGCTAAGGGATTTTTTGTAGATCCTAATACAGTTCTTGAGGAGAGTGAGTGGCGAAAGTTTGGTGATGAACTATATGACTTAATGCTTAATTATGATAAAACGGCAAAGAAACTCGGTAAACCACGGAGAGAAGTAATAAACTGTATAAAAAGATACAATGCAGAAAAGAAAACTGCCGCGGTAGCAACGAAGAAACTAAGAACAGACGTCCCTGGTCGGTTGAAACGGGGGAAGATTACAACTCGTTTCCCCCAACTCACGGGAGCACAGGGTTCCCCCCCCTCCATTTATCCCCCACCAACAGAAGGTGCCGCGGAGGAGGTGTAACCCCCTGCTCCCCCACCACCCCAGTTCTGAAAGTAGGGACTTTGAAAAGGACAGAGAAAGTATATTAGAAGGTATACACATGATAAATGTCGAGGAATCCGAAAGAAAGAGGGCGGTGCTTCGGCGCCGGATCGATTGCGGCGCCATTTTGAAGCACGCAGTAGAAAATAGAGATCATGCGCTAGCGGGAAATTTAAAGGAACTGCGAGCCTCTCCAACCCACTATGCCCTAGAGTGGAAATTTTTAATTCGGTTACGGAGGGGCCAGGTCTGCAGATGGCCACATACCGAACGAGACACCTGACAAGAAAGGCATAGCTGCGAGCAACGGAGACCCTGAGTTCGGCCCAGGATCAGACCCCGAATCCCCTGAATCCAAGCCAGATTTATATCCTCTGCTTCCAGACTCTGATTCTTTGTCTCCCGGGTTGGTCTGCTCAGACTCACTGGCCCTGGAGACGCTCAGCTGTAAAAATGGGTAACCAAGGATGCGATCATTACTGGGGAATTTTCTGCAATGGGAATCTTTTCATATCCTGGGTTTACTATACAGCAGGGGGCTAAAGAGTGGGAAGCTCTTGATCTCAAAATAGTTAAGGAGGTCTGACAAACAGTGACCACGTATGTGTTAAAATCCTCTTACACTCAAGCTGTATATGTTATGATTTTTCTTGCAATTGACAGTGTTTAACCAATTATATGTTAGTCACTAAGGGTCTTCAAAACATGTATCCAATCATAATATGCCAATGCACTGTAAGTGCTTCAGCTGGGGCCTTGGCTCAACTAAGCAGACTGGGTTGCTGAGTTGCTAAGCAGACAATTCTACATTGAAGGCAATTTCTGATTTGTTTTAATGTTGACTCTGTAAGACATGCAACACTGCAGAACCTTTTGTTGTTGGACCAGGGACATGGATCTGAAGAGTTTGTTGGAATGTGTTGTATGAGTCTCTCTGATTATGCTAATTCGATGCATGCACAACTGAGAACCCTGCTTCAGCTTACCCAGCAATAGTGAATGAGCAATATCCTAAGAATAACTAGATGGTTGTCTTCACGGGGCATTACAGGTTGAGTCAAACACTGCTGTTTAAAGTATTGCACTTATGTATCATTATTAGGTTAATCATCGTAGCTATTAAACTTGCTTATAGTTGTGTGATAAAACAGGTGAACAGAATAACCCACAATGCCTTGCTTGCACAAAGAAAAAGGGGGGAATTGTTGCAGAATGACTCTAAGAGCAGGGCCATAGAGCCCTGGAGGACTGTGCAAGCAAGGCAGGGGGTGGCCCCCACAGGTAACCGGAAACCGGACATGGGAGGAGAATGTGGAGGAAGCTGTGTGGGGCTAACCAATACTGTTGTGCCTAGGAGGAGTGGCTGAATACCACTCCTATATATATGTGAACTGCGTCACAAATAAAGTAGAAGCTTGCTTATCACCCATATTGGGTTGGCCTGTCTGCTTCTCCTCGCCGCTTACAAAGCACTAAAGGTACCTTTCACAGGAGTTTGCTAAAAGAAGATTCGATGTATTATTAAAAGAATTTTCTAACTTTATGGAGAAGGGGGGACTGATGTGAAGCGTTAACTGATGTAAAGGGCGGTTAGGGTTAAGCCGCTTGCTTAACTATGTTACTGCTTATGTGTGCTTACTCAGCAAATGTGTGCTCAACACTTAACATGCTTGCCAGAACAGGGTGGGAGGACCAAAGCTATTGATAAGAGGAAGGAACAGTAACTCCTCTTCTCTGGACCCCTAAACTGGCTGAAATCAGCTTTGCGGTTTGGACAGTGACTAAATCACCAGGGAACATGTGTAATAACTAGAGATGAAAAGTTCAGGGAAGACTCATTTACATCATCTTGAGACCCCCGCCCACAACCACCAGAAGACACTACGCAAGCAATGACCTTTTACCTCATTATAATATGAAGCAGGGATAGGTCATGAATATGTATGTGTGTTGCATAACCTCATGAATATGTAATAGTTTAGAGGATAAATATGAAGAACAACACTGAGGTGCGCATGCCTTTGGAGGAGTGATCCCCCATGCGCCTCAGCACTGAATAAAGCATACCTACTTTACAGCTTTAACGAGTTGTGGAGTATCCAATCACTTCTGAAGAAGCTCAAACCCCTTCATAGGCTGCCAGTATCTCTTTTTCAATTGGAGTGTAGCTGGCCTCAGATCCTCTGTATCTCCAACTCCAAAGGTTGACCTAGAGTCTCCTCTGGAGCATTCTGCCAGAGGTTCCAGGTAGAACCATTCACCTTTGATGCAGTGTAAAGCACATTTTTTACATCTTGCGTGGTCCAGAGTGGTCCAAGGACTACTGCATGAACTATCTCTCGCTTAATTTGTTCAAAGGCTTGTTGTTGCTCAGGGCCCCATTTGAAATCATTCTTTTTCTGGGTCACATGATTGATAGAGAGGGCTTACAATCAAACTGTAATTTGGGATGTGCATTCTCCAGCACCCCACAACACCTAAGAAAGCTTGTGTTTCTTTCTTATTAGTTGGTGGAGACATTGCTGTTATCTTGTTGATCACATCTGTTGTGATGTAGCAATGTCCATCTTGACATTTTATTCCTAAAAATTTAATAACCTGTCCATGTCACTTGACCTTACTTTGCTTTATGGCAAAACCAGCTTTCAGAAGGACTTAACTGAATTTAATTGGTATACATTCATAGTCAAGTTATAACAAAACTATTAACAACCTATTCCATTACAATCCTTCCCGTTTAAACGTAGTTAAGGTAAGTTTTCAAGGGTTTATTCCCTAGAGTAATTAAACAGTTACCCCAGCAGGGGGCTGCGTGCTCTGTCCGGGCCGTCGATCACGCTTTATCCGCTATTAGGGCACCGGTGGTGCTCTTTTCTGCACCCCCTGCAGGATTTGCGATCCAGTCCCCCGGCAGTCTGGGGTGGGTAACGTGTGTGTGAAGGGAGGACGGGACGCAGCCCCGCCCTGGTAACGGCGGCCTGGCTAGCTCCTTGGAAACAAGAGGGAAGAGAGGTTCTCCCCACTTCAGCAGGGTCCTTGCGGCCGTGCTCGGAGTCACGTCTGTGCAGAGTGAGGACGCCCGCTCCCTCGCTCCCCCCAGCCGACACGGGAAGAATGGCTGCCTGCCCAGAAACACTTCCCGTTGTTATCCCAAAGTCAGGATTCTTCACCCAGTGTGCAAAGAGCTGATTAACAGAGAGTCGAGGTATTTATTTATTTATTTATTGTCTGCATAGAAATGGGTGCTAAGTGGTAGCTCCACAAAGCCAGCGCGCCTCAGTTAACACGGTAACATTTTATACATTCCGAGCAACAGTTAGTATTTTTTACAGTCGTATTTAGGCACCCTCGTTCCCATTGGCTCCTAAGATGTCCCGTCTTAAAGTCATAGCATATCTCCTTTTTACTGCGCATGTTCTGTGGGGAAAATGCTTAGTTGCTAGGGGAGCTTTCCCAAAGGAAAGGTGTGGGTTATTATGTTAATTAGGATGGTTCACTCAAAGTTCAAGTACTCTTCTCTTTGGATTTGTCATCAGGTTTTGTTCTCATCTTGGTATTTCCTTGTTTGGCTGATTTATGGTGTTATCCTACTCCTTCAATCAGGGCCATATCATGTTAATTTTGAAAAAGGTTTCTTTATTTTCCGTAATATCGCCAACACGGGGGGCAGTCGAGTTCACTGTTAGAGCGTCCACATGTTAAGACGCTCTGGCAATCACCGCGCGCTTCTCTGTTGTCAGGCCCGCCTCTCCGGTTGTGTGTTGTACCATCGCGAGCAGAATAGTTGTGCAGATTCCACTATGATGAACAGCGGAGGAATCGGGGTGCCGCTCGGCTTCCCCTTGGGCCCCACGTCTGTTATCCAGGTCACAAACCTGTCCTCGGCAGTGACTAGTGAGCAGATGCGGACTCTTTTCGGCTTCTTGGGAGATATTGAGGAGCTACGCCTTTATCCCCCGGAGTAAGTACGGTCCGCACCGGCCTTCGGAGCGATAGAGACTTGAGATGAGGAAGAGGCCTAGAGGGGTCGAGAGAACGGGGGGAAGAAACATAAGTTCCTATGTGCCATCTTGAACGGGGCCACCAGAGTCTCCTGTGTGGGTGGGTGTGTCACGTGGCCCCATCCCTTTGTATGTGGCAGGAGCGTTATATGAAAGCGGCTTCACTTGGATATAAGATGGTGGTCCTAGCTCGGAGGACGGGAGCAATTGTGGCATTTCCGGAATGGCCGGTGGAAATAGGGTGGCTTATGTGTTCTTGTGGTGGCGGCCGGGGCTGTCGTCTCTGAGTCACGGTCTAAAGCCTGGCGAGAAGTGTGCGCCTAAGCTGCCATGAAGCGCTTCCCCGGTGCTGGTCTCGTTTCCCCCCTTTTTCCTGAAAATCTCTTTTTTGTGGTTCCACCTTTCTCTTTCGGACTTATCCCAGGTGTAGGTGGTTGGGGGGGCGGTCGGGTGGGAGCGTCGCAGGATCGAACCCCGCTCTGCTGGCTGCCAGGCCCCGCCGCCCGGGCGTTGCGGGACGAGTTCTTTTTGTTTGAAGGGCCGTTAACAGAAGAACGGTACCTGCGCAATTGTGATCTGCACAATTCTTTCCGAATATCTTGTTTTGATAGGTTATTCATTTCTGCTGTTGTTTCCCCAACTACCACCCTGCGAAAATTTTGATTCTTACAGGGATTTTTTGTAGGCTTTTATTTGGTTGTGGGTTTTTCCTGGGGGTTTTTTGGTTGGGTTTTTTTTTTTGTTTTGGTTTATTTGTTTTTTTTTGTTTTGTTGTTTTTTTTTTGTGGGTGGTTTGTTTGTGTTTTTTTTTTTTCCCCAATGTATATTTCTGAATTCTTAGGTTTTTGGTTGATTTTTGTTCTGTTGGGGGATGGATGGGATCGATGTTACTGTCTCTCTTCAAAGGAAAACAAAAAAATGGTAGTAAGATCTGAATATTATTTGCATCTTTATTTCCTTTTTGAGTTTTCTTGCTTTCATAAAGAAATTGGATTTTAATAACCTTAAATCAGAGATGTGGGACTTGCATTTTTGCCTTTGTGCATTGTATCCCTAGGAAGAAGACTATAACTTTGCCTCAGTTCACCCTCAGAAAAGATTGGTAGAAAAAAAATGTAACAAAAGAAATTAAAAAAAAATAGGACTTTTCTGTGTTAAAGAAGGCTTCTTATGAAACTTCTTATGGAAGTTTAGGAGGCCCATTTCGTAAAAGGAGAGGACTTAATTACTGTGAAACCTTTTAGAATTTTACATCCTTTGCATCTTGATAATCTCCCTTGACGTAGATGCAGCATTGATGTATTTTCAGTAGAGGTGGTCTCCTTGTAAGAGAATTCCGTCTCTTAATTAATTTTTCAGTGAACTGCATTATCTTAACCTTCAGAAAACACTTTGTACCAAAAGTTCTTTTTTAGATCCTTGTTGTAGCAGTGTTTTGATGTTAATAATTTCTAATATACTTTTCAGATGGCTTTTGTGATTGGAATCCAGGAAATCGGGGGGGGGGGGGGGGGGGGGGGGGTATTAAAAAAAAAAAACAACCCAAAACAGCTAAATTGTCATATCTGGCCCTATTTATAAAGATTATTTATGGAGTTTGAAACTGTCTGGAACAGAATTATGATTTTGAGTTAGCAATAAAAGACAAGAGATGTTAGAAATCTGGACCACAGTATCTTCAGCCATTTCAGTTGTAATGCTAGCATGTGTATTTCAAAATAAACCAGCCCCAAAAACACCCCCACCCCCAAACTAAACAAAATACATCTGTTGCCATTAAAATAAAATAATCTTTGCTGTGAGCAAAGTCTGGATCTTCACAATATGTAAGATTACAAATTGCATGCAAATGTTTCTGCTGAGTACTGAGAAAGTCATAGCTATTTGTCAGCTCTAATGGAAAGTTTGTGTTGTGGTTTAGGCCCAGCCTGTAACTCAGAACCATGCAGCTGCTTGCTCACTCCCCTGCTCCTAGTGGGATGAGGAGGAGAATCAAAAGAATGTAAATACCACGGACTGAGAAAAGAACAGTCCAGTAACTAAAGTATAATCCAAAACTACTGCTACAACTACTACTAATTCTAATGATAAGGGGAATAACAAGAGGAGAGAATATAAAACTAAGGGAAAGGGAAAAAAAAACAATAAATGCAAGTATTGCACGATACAATTGCTCACCACCCACAGACCGATATCTAGATGTCATGGTTTAAACCCAGTCAGGTAATTCGTTCGCTCACTCCCCCCCTTTCTTTCCCTGCTCCTGCTCCTGGAGGGACAGAGAGGAGAATCGAAAAGAATGCAACTCCCATGGGTTGAGATAAGAACAGTTTAGTAACTAAGGTATAACACAGATCACTACTGCTACCACCAATAATAATAATGATAAAGGAAATAACAAGGGAAGAGAATACAACACCTCAGCACCAGCTGACCGATAACTCGCCCCCCTCAGCCCAACCAAGCACCGACCGATACCTCCTCCAACCCTGCAGTCTCCCAGCCCTTCCGGCTAACTCCCAGTTATATCCTGGGCATGACGTGCTGTGGTATGGAATACCTCTTTGGTCAGTTTGGGTCAGGTGTCCTGTCTCTGCTTCCTCCTGGCTTCCCCTCCTCCCTGGCAGAGCATGAGGCTCACAAAGTCCTTGGCCAAACCAAAACATTACTATCAGCTCTGTTCCCAGGCCGAAAATCAAAACACTGCACTGCACCAGCTACCAAGAAGGGGAAAAATGACTGCTACTGCTGAACCCAGGACACTAGACCGGAGCAGTGATGAAGCATGACTCCCCCCAGTTTATATATGGGGCATGATATGCAGTGGTATGGAATACCCTTTTGGCTAGTTTGGGTCAGGTGTCCTGTCTCTTCTTCCTCCCCACTTCTTGTGCCCCTCCTCACTGGCAGAGCATGAGGGACTGAAAACTCCTTGATCAGAGTAAGCATTACTTAGCAACAACTAAAACAGCGGTGTGTTATCAGCACTGTTATCAGACTAAAGTTGAAAATGCAGCACTGCACCAGCTACTAAGAAGGAGCAAAATAACTTAAAGTTGAACCCGGGACAGCGTTCTGAACCATGACCTTGCAGATGGCTCAAAAGCCATTTTATACATTTATTTTATTCCTGAGCATGAAAGCTTGAAACTGAAAACATTGTCCACTGCAAACAGGCTAAATGGACACAAGAAATGTAGTCAGCTTGCAATGCTTTTCTAAGTTGTATAAGATTGGCTTTAGTATTTATGTTTCTTCCACTCCCTGTTATTATTTGCTTCTTTAATGTATGTTTTCACAAAATTTTCCATCATAAATGTTTCTGCCATTCTCAAGTTGGATGGCTGTCTAGATATTTTACCCACGTTTCCTTTCTGGTAACCAGAAATGTAGCAATATGCCAGCCTCAGACTAAGTTGCTAATTTATTTATGCAATTAGTATGATGAAAAAATGTGTATAAAACTTCTGAGTTCATATTTAAATACTAAAACCTCATTAATTCCATATAATAACTTTGGAGGAGTACCAGCTTGGAATTTGAGGGGCTACAAGATAGATTGATCTAAACTGCTTCTGGTGCTTCCAGGAAGTTGACAAGTGTTTCAGTTGAGGGAGGATCAGGATTAAGTTGTTCATGCAGTGTATTTTCCATGATTTTCTACTTTTGCTTTTTTTATTATTTTTTTAATTTATTTTTTATTTATTTTCAAATGGAACTTGCTGACGTTCCACCAATATCCTATTTTATTCTGTATTTGAAGGCTTCACCTGTACTTCATATGAATAAACTCCTTGTATAAAGAGTATAAACCTTAACTAGTGAATACATTTTTGTTTTTTTTTTAAGTAAACTTTGGTTTTGGTCAAGGATATAAAGTTTACATATTGTGCTTTTTGATGTCTCTGGTGTACTATCTAATGGAAAAGCAACTTGCCCAACATACATATTTTTAATTTTCTTCCTTATTCTAGCTTAATAGTGAATTCTTCCTACAGTATTATTCTGTACTATGCTATGCCAGACTAAGGCAGATGATAAGAATTTTTGTTACATTAGTGAACTAAGAATAACATTTTCAAGACCTCTCAAGAAATGATTTTATCTTGGTAAATTAACAAAGATTCTTTTGTGAAGGCCTAAGAGTATTGGTTAATATGGGCTAATATCTGAAGGACCCATTAAAAAAATGACTGGGCTTATTGTTTGATTAAAATAAACTATTTACTTGACAAATGCATTGAATAAATGTGCTACTTACAATAGTAATTTGGAATGTATTGGTGAATGATCTTTAGCAAGATTTGTAAAGAAAATCAGCCTTGTTAATTTGGGATTTTGGCTTATGTAAATTTCCATTAAAAAGGAGGAAGGGCTATGCTATTCTTTTTTTTTTAGTGGCATAGTAAGTAGGCAAACTACTAAATTTCTGTACTCATGTCATTTAGGTAACTTTTCCAGGAAGTCTAACACATTTATTTCTTTTTTTTTTTTAATTAAGAAATAATAGTTGAAAATGCATAAAATGATTTAATTTGTCTAATTGTTTTGTTGTTGTGTTTTGTTTTGTTTTTCCCTTTTATCTTGCAGCAATGCACCTCTTGCTTTTTCCTCCAAAGTATGTTATATTAAGTTTCGTGAAGCATCAAGTGTTGGTGTGGCCCAGCATCTAACTAACACAGTTTTTATTGACAGAGCTTTGATAGTTGTGCCCTGTGCAGAAGGTTGGTATTTTGGACATTGTTCTGTAATGTTGGTCTTCGTCCTGTCTGCTAATTGTTTTAAGCTTCCTATGTAAGGACGTGGTGCTCTGTTATTTTATTGCTTTTTTTAAAAAAAAAAGTCTTGAAACAAAATTGAAAATTGAATGGAGAAACCCACTTATATAAATGTAATTGATATTCAGTATTAGAAAAAAATAGTTGACCTTAATTAGGATAATTAAATTTTCCATAGTTATTACGTATTCTGGGGGAAAAGAAGGTAAAATAGTTCCCTTCAGTATGGTAAGCTTATTCCCACACAAAGTTCTCACTAAAGTCAATGGATCACTGAAGAACTGAAAAAGATTAGGCAATTTCCTGGCACTGAGAACAGTGCAGTTTGGATCTTGATGTATTGCCCTTGGTGTGTTTGTTTGGTTGTTGTTTTTTTTTTAATTTATTATTATTATTATTTGTGTGTGAATTTTTTGTTTGTTTTATGGGGTTTGTTTATTTGGTTTTGGGGTTTGTTTTTTGTGTGTTGTTTCTTTTGGGGGTGGTGGTGTTGTGGTTGGTTGTTTGTGGTTTTGGTTTGTTTGGGGGGGTGTCCTACCTTTTTTTTTTTTTTTTTAGAGGTATTCTGGGGTATTCCTAACAAACTCTCACAAGTCTCCAAAATTTCGTAGGCTCCGAAATGACCTACAATATACTGTCTATTCTTGTAGCCTTGTTAATATGGGCATATAAACAAGTCTTTGTGAAGCCTAGATTTTTAGTTGCTTTTATGCTTTATTTTGTGGGCTTTTTGGTTTTATTTTTAGAACTTGTTCTTAAAGCACAGAGAGGATATTCCTGTATCTACTTGAACCTTTTTTGAGGCTTCAGGTAGGCAAAATGTATCAGACCAGAGTCCTTATTATTGAAAAATTGCCCTTAAATAGTTGACTACAAATTCTTCAGGATCTTAGTATTACATTTCATTAAAAAGACCATAATACTGCCAGAAAGGGAAGATTGCCACCTAATGAATGAATAGCACTTCCTGATGTTTTTCTTGTGATGGTATCACCACCTGACGTATGATATGACAGCAGACAGATAAAGCTACAGTTTTCCTATGTCTCTTGATGGTAGTCAATGCGCTGAAGGAGAATAAAAATCAGAGTTCTAAGAAATCTTGCTTCAACCCTGTTTGTAGCTGACTTAGTAGGCATTTCTGAGAAAATGTATTGTAGGAAAATTGTCACTGTTCCAGATCATTCTGGACCCCACAGAGATTTAGGCAATAATTAGCTGAACAAGTGATTGGTTTGTGAAGTAAAAAAAAAAATATTTTGTTTTTTTACTTCAGAGTGCTATTTCCATGTAACTATTAACCAGAATCACTAATTTTAATTTGTATAGATGTGAATTGTTATAGGTTTAACTTTGTGAGAAATTTATTATGTGTTATAAGCATGGATTTTGAGACCACACTGCACCGTTTTTTATTCACTATGTTTCATTGTTAACAGAATCAGTGGAGTGTATCACAGTCTTTAAAAGTAGCAATGGTTATATTCTACTGGAAGGTTAAATGATATCCATGGCAAACAGTGCCAGAAGTAAAACATTTCATGTGTTGAATTGAATGTAGGGGGGCAAAATGGAACTTTGAAAACTTGGTTTTAAAAAACAGAATAAAATCTGAAATTTGGAGTGTATTTAAGAAGTGTTAAATCAAGGGAGTATGAGGAGGGAACTGCTACACAATGAAAACAATGTTGGTTTTGTGACATTTAATAAGCATTTAACAAAAATATAATTTAAAATTTCAACAGCTAGTTGTCAAAATACAACTGACTTCTGTGTGTATCAGTAGGCTTTTCTTTAAATCTTATACATTGAGGACACAAAGGTTGAAAAGTAAAGATGCTGCACCAATAATATTAAATTTCATGTCCACATTATCTAGTAGATGGATTTTGACTATTAATTTGGTTTTGTATGTTTTCTCTGTGTGATATGTGTGCATTATTAGATGACTAGACTGGCCAAGGCAGACCTGTTACACTTGCCTGAGTTAGGCATTGTTTGTCATGCCACTAAACCTGCTGCCAAGTGAAACCTTCATGTGGGAAATGAGATCGAAGTCTGGCCTGCTGAAGATGGACGCCCTGTCTCCGTTTTAATTTTATTTTGCTTTCTTTCCTTTGGTTGTTTTTTTTTTTTTCTTCTTCCTGTTAAATCTCTTTCCTTTGTACTTGTGAACTGGTAATTCAGTTCTGAAAAAAATATATTTTGTAAAGGGTTCAGAGTGTTTCTATGTTTCATTTTGATGTTGACCTGAAGCTGCTTGTGGGTGGTATACACAGAATTTAGAATATGATCACCTAAGTTCTATGCTGTGAATTATGGATAAATTTGGTTTGGAATGAATTTAAGCATCTAAATTCAATAGATGAGCACATTGTCAGACTGGAATAGTGAAAAATATATGAGTTTTAAGATGCATTCTTTTATATGTTATGCTTTATGAGCTTACCTCAGAAAAGGACAGTTGAAACTTTCTGGAGAAATTAACTTTACAAAGCAAAATCATTCTTTGCAGAGTACCTTTATTTTAGGTTGCATGGTCTGTTTAAAAGAAGGCTTTTGATTTGTATCTAATACGAAGAGTTTAAAATAATTATTTCTGAAATTGAAATTTCATTAATATTGAATGTCATGAAATATTTGTTTGCTTCAGATGAGGTCAGTGGCAGTAAGAGTTCATCCTCTTGTTTTTGTAATTTTTGGAAAAAAACTGTTTAACGCTCATCAGTACAAATGCAGCCTCAGGTTTTGGTTGGAATTTGTTATGTGAGGCACATTGTCTTTTAACACAGTTATTTGTAGGAAGATTGAGAAAGTCTCTGTGCATGTATGTATGTGTCTTGTGTTTTTACATGCTCCAGTGGTGATTATTTCAAGAAGAGCTTAAAAAAAAAAAAGTGTCATTTCACAATCTTGGAAGCCCCACAGTTCATGCTGGAGTGTTTGAGAAGGATCTCGTCCCTAAATGATATTCTTTCTTGTGAAACAGAAGCCCTGAAACAAGTGCTGAACTGAACTAGGTGGTGTGTCTAGTCCTCAGGCATTGCTCTTCCCAGACAGTGGTATTGGAACCAATTGGTTTCCCTCTGGTAATACAGCAGTCTGCGGACTGCAGCTGGGAAGAGCTTTACTTTATGCCCTCTGTTGGATTTAGCTGTGCCAGTTGAAGTAATTACCGGGAATTGTAATCTCTTTAATCTCTGCTGCTAAATCCAATAAGAATCAGGAATTAGATCATATAGAAAATATTTTTATGTGTTCCATTGATTTTTAATTTTTTTTTTTTTTTTTGTAAAGTAGGAAAATATTTAATCATGTTTTGAGTAGTTGTGAACAGCAGTTATTTTTAAAAGAAACATACGTGTTTACGGCTAAAGCAGTTTTGGGGGAACAGGAGGATTAACCATGTAGTTTCAGTACATAGAGTAGGGAAAGTTTCTTCTGAGCACATGGTGGGGGGGAGAGGAATACCTGCTTAATAAAGATGCTTCTGTTTGGCATTTAGCAAAATAGATTCTGGTATGGACTAGGTTGACTAGGACTCTTAAACACTTAGATTAAAAAGTAATGATCATAACTGATATTTAGAACAACTGTACATTTCAGAAGAAGCGTAATATCTAGGCAGTGCAGAGCTAATCTACCTTTGCTTCCAGATTGCTTTGCAAAGCAAAGTATAAATAAATCCTAGAATCTCTAATTTACTAAATACTCATAAGCTTCTAAAATATTTCAAAGAATGTGGTATGGATGTGGCATATTTATTTCCCTTATTAGAAAATAAATATTTTTACATAGTTTCCATTCAGCTTTTAAATATCATGAGTTTAAAAGCCAAGGCAGTTATTCTTAAACGAAAGAGTCTGAATTTGTTATGTCATTACCAATAGGTTTTTGTGTCTTTGGGCTTGTATTCCTTTTATAAATAAATTCATGGAGATAGCACTCTAAAACTTAAAGGCTGTAACTCATGAGGTTATTTGGTTTCAGATATTGTTTTTCAAAACTGTCTATAAAGAACAGGGAAGTAAATTTGCAGATATTTGAGTTTTCTTTGTGCTTTTGTGGTGTGTTCCCCCCCCCCAGTTGTGGTATTTTCTATGGAATTGTTAAAAAGTTTGAACTGATATTAAAAGCTAGAGGGGGATCTTTTCAAAAGACATTATCTCTGAAAATACAGGCAAATATTCAGGGTTCTCTCTGTAGAGATAAACCCTCATTCTTGAATAAAGTAAATAAGCAGAAATTTCTGGCATGGAACTAACCAACTAATTTTTGTATTTAAAATAAATTATTACATTGTTGAGGGACCAAAGTATTATGGAAATAATGCTGCTAACTTCATAATTTAGATACGCTATTCATTTTTTAACTGCTATATTAGTTAACTGACAGTGTTCAGTTGATTTCTTAAGTAACATTTGAGCAAATGAATAATAAAATACATACAGTTATTTCAATAAGATAACCCATACACTTAAGGCTTAGAATTTTATCTGGTTAAGTGTATACTATATTGGCTGTAAGTGTATGCTTAAGTTTCTTTCAAAAGACATTATCTCTGGGCATGTCTGTTGATCCTGTAGAAACCTGTATGAGTATCCAGTTAATGGCAAGATGCTGGCT
>NW_026637364.1:0-2992 GCF_028554395.1 Pezoporus wallicus
CCTGGGATCAATCCTCATTGGTTATTCAGGCATTGCTCATTGGTTACTCCAAAGCTACCAATAGCATCATCCCTGGGATGGATCCTCATTGGTTACTCAGGGTTTACTCATTGCTCATTGGTTACTCCAAATAAGATCATCCCTGGGATCAATCCTCATTGGTTGCTCAGGGTTTACTCATTGCTCATTGGTTACTGCAAAGTGACCAGTAAGATCATCCCTGGATGGATCCTCATTGGTTGCTCAGGCTTTACTCATTGCTCATTGGTTACTCCAAAGTGACCAGTAAGATCATCCCTGGATGGATCCTCATTGGTTGCTCAGGGTTTACTCATTGCTCATTGGTTACTCCAAAGCTACCAATAGGGTCATCCCTGGGATCGGCCCTCATTGGTTGCTTAGGGTTTACTCATTGCTTACTCCAAATAGGATCATCCGTGGGATGGATCCTCATTGGTTGCTCAGGGTTTACTCACTGCTCATTGGTTACTCCAAATAGGATCACCCCTGCCATCAATCCTCTTAGGTTCCTCAGGGTTTACTCATGGACTCCCCAGTGCCTTACTCCACGTTTACACCCGCTTTACTCTGGGTTTAAATGCATCCAGTTGCACACCCCACATGCCCTTTATCCCTCTGTTCCTCCAGCCTTACACACACATTACTCCATGTTTACACGTGCTTTACTCAGGACACGCTCGCTACCGTTTTACTCCGGGTTTAAACACGTTACAGCAGGGTTACACACTTACTCCAGGCTTACAAAGGCTTTACTCACACTCCATGTCACAGCAGGGTTACACACTCAGTTACTCCAGGCTTACACATGGTTTACTCCAGCTTCATCTATTCATCACTCCAGGGTTACATACATGTTGCTCCATGTTTACACGCATGTTACTCTGAGGTTAGACATGTGTTACTCCATGGTTACACATGTTACTCCATAGTTGCAGATGTGCTACTCCTGGGTTACACATGTGTCACTCCATGGTTACACGCGTGTTACTCCATGGCTACACACGTGTTACTCAGTGGTTACATGCGTGTTACTCCATGGTTACACGTGTTACTCTGTGGTTACGCGATAGTCTGTGGCTACACGTGTTACTCTGTGGTTACACGCGTGTTACTCCATGGCTACACACGTGTTACTCCATGGTTACACGTTTCTCCGGGGTTGCACACGTGTTACTCTGGGGTTACACACATGTTACTCCATGGTTACATGCGTGTTACTCCATGGTTACACACGTGTTACTCTGGGGTTACACGCGTGTTACCCTGGGATTACACACGTTACTCCATGGTTACACATGTGTTACTCCATGGTTACACACATTACTCTGGGGTTACACACGTGTTACTCTGGGGTTACACATGTTACTCTGGGGTTACACACATGTTACTCCATGGTTACACGCGTGTTACTCTGGGGTTACACATGTGTTACTCTGGGATTACACACGTGTTACTCCATGGTTACACACATATTACTCCATGGTTACACACGTGTAACTCTGGGGTTACACACATGTTCCTCCATGGTTACACGTGTTACTCCATGGTTACACATATGTTACTCTGGGGTTACACACATGTTACTCCATGGTGACGCATGTGTTACTCCATGGTCACACACGTGTTACTCCGGGGTTACACACGTAAGGAGGATGCAGTGGGTGTGGCCTGATGACGTCAGGGGTCAGAGGTTGTGGGGGGGTCCTGGAGACCCTGGAGCTCCCGTAGACCCTGATGGGGGGGCGGGGAGGAGTCACCGGGGGGTGGGGCCGGGGACGAGGCCCCTCCCACTCCCAGCATTCCCATTACCTCCAGCACCAACCGGATGTGAGCCCGGATCTTGGCCCCGTCCCGCGTCAGGGATTCGCTGAGCCTGGGGGGGGTGGGCGTGGCTTCAAGGGGGGGGGGGTGGAGCCTCCCACGCGGGTGGGGCGGCGGGGGGGGCTCGCCCTGCTTTGCTTTCCTTTTATGGTGATGTGGGCGTGGTTTGGCTTGGTGTGGGTGTGGGTTTTGAGGGGGCGTGGCTTAGGACAAGCAGAAGTGGTTGAGTGGGTGTGTCCGTGGGAGTGGGCGGGGCTTCCATCAGCCAATGGGGGGGGGGTGGAAGCGTGGCCTTGGCAGGGGGCGTGGCATCCGGGTCAATTCATGGCTATGGCAGCAGCTTTATGGAGGGGGCGTGGTCAATGCGAAGGGGGGGGCGTGGCCTCGACAAGGGGGCGTGGCCTCAACAGGAGGGGGCGTGGCTTTGTGGCTCAATTCCTTGCTAGGGGAGGCAGCCTTTTGGATGGGGGGAGAGGAAGGCGTGGCCAAGATGGAGGGGGCGTGTCCAGCCCCACGGAAAGGGGGCGTGGCCAGCCCCATAGGGGGCGTGTCTTACTGCTCCAGGCGGCGGCTGCGGCGGTCGAGGTGTCGAAGGGCCTCGGGCAGGGTGAGCTCCGCGTAGAACCCATAGCCCAGCGCCACGAAGACTCGCTCCGCAGTGGGGCTGGGGGGGGATATGGGGCGCCCCATTGAGATAGGGGGGTCCTTGGGGGTCTCAATAGGGGCCCCATGGGGGGGGGGGGGGGTATGGGGTCTGGTTGGGGGTCAGCTGGGTGGATGTGGGGAGATGATGGGGGCAATGGGAGGGTAATGGGGAGAAGGGGGGGTCCAAAGGGTTCTTAAGGAGGGAGATGGGGGTCCAGGGGGGGTTGGGGGTCCCGGGGGGGGGGTTTGGGGGACCCCATATCCCCCCATACTCACACTTCAGCCGTGACAAAGAAGTTGCAGCCGAGGTCGACTTGGGTGCGCAGAGGGGTGGGCGCCTCCTGCGGAGGGTCTCAGCACCCCATAGCCCCTCCTTGGACCCCCATAGCCCCTCCTTGGACCCCCATAGCCCCACATAGCCCCTCCTTGGACCCCCATATCCCCCAATAGCCACTCCTTGGACCCACATATCCCCCCACATCCTCTTCTTGGACCCCCATATCCC
>NW_026637366.1:0-307 GCF_028554395.1 Pezoporus wallicus
TCCTTCTGCTGTGTCAGCAGAGTCCACTGTTCATTCTGTGCTGACTGTGTTGCTGCGCAGCAGAGAGCAGGCTCTGGACTGATTCCATTCAAATGCTTTTCCTGTGTGAAAGTGAGCAGTGAAAGCAACGATGGAGGCACCAATGTAAAGGGGATTGTGTGCTGAACAGGTCCAGCACCAGCTTTCAATCCTGGCTCTTCTGCTGTGGGAGCAGAGGCCAAACGTTCGTGCTGTCCTCACTGTGCTGCTGGACTGATTCCATTCAAATGCTTTTCCTGTATGAAAGTGAACAGTGAAAGCAACGGTG
>NW_026637367.1:0-3037 GCF_028554395.1 Pezoporus wallicus
CACACCCCCCCCCCACCCCGTACCCCCCCCACCCCGCACCCCCCCCCCTTCCTTTTCTCCCCCTCCATCAGAAGGTGCCGCGGAGGAGGTGTAACCCCCTGCTCCCCCACCACCCCAGTTCCGAAAGTAGGGACTTTGAAAAGGACAGAGAAAGTATATTAGAAGGTATACGCATGATAAATGTCGAGGAATCCGAAAGAAAAAAGGTGGTGCCTCGGCGCCGGATCGATTGCGGCGCCACTTTGAAACACGCAGTAAAAAATAGGGATCATGCGCTAGCGGGAGATTTAAAGGAACCGCGAGCCTCTCCAACGCACTACGCCCTAGAGTGAAAAAGAAAAAAAAAAAAAAAAAAAAAAAAAATTAGTCACGGAGGAGCCAGGTCTGCAGATGGCCACATACCGAACGAGAGACATCTGATAAGAAAGACACAGCTGCGAGCAACGGACACCCCGAGTTCGGCGCAGGATCAGCCCCCGAATCCCCTGAATCCGAGCCAGATTTATATCCTCTGCTTCCAGACCCTGACTCTTCGTCTCCCGGGTCGGTCTGCTCAGACTTACTGGCCCTGGAGACGCTCAGTTGTAACAATGGGTAACCAAACATGTGATCATTACTGGGGAATTTTCTGCAATGGGCATCTTTGCAGATCCTGTGTTTACTACACAGCAGGGGGCTAAAGAGTGGGAAGCTCTTGATCTCAAAATAGTTAAGGAGGCCTGACAAACAGTGACCACGTATGCGTTAAAATCCTCTTATACTCAAGCTGTATATGATTTTTCTTGCAATTGACAGGGGGAGCCCATACAGTTTCTCTGTGATACTCATGTACTAGAAGTTGGTAAATATAAGTATGTCCAGGTTTCTATCAACCCTTGGAGACCTCTGTAGATACTGCTGGCCACTTCTTCCAGCACAGGCTGGCCACCTGTGTCGGAATGAGTGTGCATTTTGGTCAGTTGTCCTGGGTTCAGCAGTAGCAGTCATGTTTTTTTTTTCCTTTGTGTTAACTGGTGCAGTGCTGTGTTTTGACTTCTAGTTTGAGAACAGTGTTGGTGAAGCCGATGTTTTCGGTTGTTGCTAAGTGATGTTTACCCTGACCAAGGACTCTGTGAGGCTCGTGCTCTGCCAGGGAGGAGGGGAGGCTGTGAGGAAGCAGAGACGGGGCGCCTGACCCGGGCTAGCCGGGGAGGTATTCCATACCACAGCACGTCATGCCCGGGGTGGGGGGTAACTGGGAGTTACCCAGAAGGACACGGGCTTCCGGGTGGAACTCGCTTTCTTGGCCGGTGGTATCGTATTCTCTTCTCTTGTTATTTTCCCTTATCATTGTTTTAGCTGATAGTAGCGGTGGTGATTTGTTTCTGGACTGTTCTTGTCTCAACCCGTAGGAGTTGCACTCTCTCGATCCTCCTCCCCGTTCCTCCGGGAGCGGGGAAGGGGAGAGCCCCGGTGCAGGGGGCGGGGGGAGACGGACACGGACCTTGATTGTTGTCAGCTCGGCACCACTCACTGGGAGTGAGTGAACAAGTTACCTGACTGGGTTTAAACCACGACATCAGTATAAAAGCCCAAGCCTCATGCGATGTGGGGGAGGAAGAGCCTCTGCGGGGACGCCTGCTAAGTTTGAGCCTGCCACCTCGCACTGCAGTGATGCTTCTCGGAGCTGGTTTGCTGTTAGTCTCCACAGGGTCCTTGTTCTGTACGTGGGACTGTAGTGGGAGTAATGATGGCTTTTGCAGGGTCTAAAAAAAAAAAAAAAAAAAAAAAAAAAAAAGAGGGGGAGAGAGAGAGTAATGATGTTACATTTAACTTTAACCTGTCTGCTTCTGAAGAACTGATAACCTGGGGGAGGGGGTATATTTGTGTCCTCCTGCCTACAGATCCATGGTGACTGCCTGCAAAGTTTGTCAAGCCTTCCCATGAGCTGGACAGAAGAATGGATAAACCTGATGCCTCAGCTACAGGAGCTGACCCTGATTACCCCAAGCAGAATGAGATGGAGGAAGAGAAAGAACAAATAACTGCAAAACATCACTTGGGGGCAACTGGAAAGTAACATCCTGAATATGTGTGCTTGTAAAGTAGCTATTATTAGAGGTTGTGATTTTGTGTATAAAACCACCTGTATTTACTAGCTAGTTGCTAGTAAGAAACTGCACCTTGTATTGTATAGATTGGTCACTTGTAAAAGAGTTGTTAGAGTATGGAAATTTGCAGTAGCTGCTAGAAAATGCTAAGGCAAAAGCTAGAAAAATTTTAATACAATGGTAGTGTTATAAAGCAGGTGATGGAACAAATTAAGAGGGGGGAGAATTCCACTGGTAAGAAATTTCTTTGGCTAGTCCTTCACTGCCATCAGCATCTTCAACATGCTGCTGCACCCTGTAATAGTTACTCTGCTAATGTAAATGTGTGTGTGCCTTGCTGTAGTAGCGACTTGTTACTGGATAAAACAAAAGGGGGAGATGTGGAGACAGTGTTCTCACAGGAGAATGCATAATTGGTACATAAACTTTGAATAGTCCTGAAAGATACAGCAAGGCCATGAGAGGCCTGAAGAAGCTTAAGCAAGCAAGGTAAGAGGCTGGAATTCACCAAGTTAATGAGAACTGTGGACTGTTGGCAAGCTTTTAAGGTTGAGTTCTCACACCTGTGTTTAACCAATTATATGTTAGTGTCCTGGGTTCAGCAGTAGCAGTCATGTTTCTCCTCCTTGGTAGCTGGTGCAGTGCAGTGTTTTGACTTTCGGCTCGGGAACAGAGCTGATAGAGATGTTTTGGTTTGGCCAAGGACTTTGTGAGCCTCATGCTCTGCCAGGGAGGAGGGGAAGCTGGGAGGAAGCAGAGACAGGACACCTGACCCAAACTGACCAAAGAGCTATTCCATACCACAGCACGTCATGCCCAGGACGTAACTGGGAGGTAGCCGGAAGGGCTGGGAGACTGCCGGGTTGGCGGTGGTATCGGTCGGTGCTGGGTCGGGCTGGGGGGGGGGGCGAGTTATCGGTCGGCTGGTGGTGAGGCGTTGTATTCCC
>NW_026637368.1:0-305 GCF_028554395.1 Pezoporus wallicus
AGCTGAGAAGCATCTTTGGAGAGGTTGCATTCAAATGTACTTTTAGGTATGAAACCGAGGAGTGACAGCAATAATGGTGACAGCATTGCAAAGCTGACTGTGTGCTGAAGATGCCCCGCACATGCTTTCCCTCCTGGCTCTTCGACTGTGGGAGCAGACGGCAACCCTAACCCTAACCCTAACCCTAACCCTAAGCCAACCCTAACCCTAACCCTAACCCTAACCCTACCCCTAACCCTAACCCTAACCCTAACCCTAACCCTAACCCTAACCCCTAACCCTAACCCTAACCCCTAACCTAACCC
>NW_026637369.1:0-303 GCF_028554395.1 Pezoporus wallicus
GTGTCCTACAGAAGAAGCAGGACAAGGTGGTTTTGGGTTGGTTTGGGGGTTTTTGAGCTGGTTTTGGGGTTTCTGGAGTGTTTTTGTCCTGTTTTGGGTCTGTTTCAGGCCTCTGACCCTGTATCCCACAGGAGAAGCAGGACAAGGAGGTTTTGGGGCTTTTTTGTTCTGTTTTAGGTCTGTTTTGGGGCCCTGACACTGTATCTCATAGCAGAAGGAGGACAAGGTGGTTTTGTCCTGCTTTTTGGGTTGTTTTTGGCCTGTTTGGGGTCTGTTTTGGGTCTGTTTTGAGGCTCTGACCTT
>NW_026637370.1:0-3040 GCF_028554395.1 Pezoporus wallicus
TCGGTTCGGGGTCTGTTCGGGTCGGGTCGGGGTCGGTTTAGGTCGGTTCAGGTCGGTTTAGGTCTGTTCGGGGTCAGTTCGGGTCTGTTCGGGGTCAGTTCGGGTCAGTTCGGGTTGAGTTCGGGGTCAGTTCGGGTCGGGTAGGGGTCTGTTTGGGTCGGTTCAGGTCGGTTCGGGGTTAGTTCGGGTCGGTTCGGGGTCATGTTCGGGTCTGTTCGGATCGGTTCGGGTCAGTTCGGGTTGGTTCGGGGTCAGTTCGGGTCTGTTCGGGGTCGGTTTAGGTCGGTTCGGGGTCGGTTCGGGTCGGGTCGGGGTTCGGGTCTGTTCGGGGTCAGTTCAGGTCGGTTCAGGGTCAGTTCGGGTCGGTTCAGGTCGGGTCGGGGTTCGGGTCTGTTCGGGGTCGGTTCAGATCGGTTCGGGGTCAGTTCGGGTCGGTTCGGGGTCGGTTTGGGTCGGTTCGGGTCGGTTCATGTAGGTTCGGGGTTAGTTCGGGTCGGGTCGGGGTCGGTTTAGGTCGGTTCGGGTCGGTTTGGGTCTGTTCGGGGTCAGTTCGGGTCTGTTCGGATCGGTTCGGGTCAGTTCGGGTTGGTTCGGGGTCTGTTCGGGTCGGTTCGGGGTCTGTTCGGGTCGGGTCGGGGTCTGTTTGGGTCGATTCAGGTCGGTTCGGGGTTAGTTCGGGTCGGGGTCGGTTTAGGTCGGTTCGGGTCGGTTTGGGTCTGTTCGGGGTCGGTTCAGTTCGGGTCGGTTCGGGTCAGTTCGGATCTGCTCGGGGTCAGTTCGGGTCGGTTCGGGGTTAGTTCGGGTCTGTTCGGGGTCGGTTTGGGTCGGTTCAGGTCGGTTCGGGGTTAGTTCGGGTCGGGTCGGGGTCGGTTTAGGTCGGTTCGGGTCGGTTTGGGTCTGTTCGGGGTCGGTTCAGTTCGGCTCGGTTCGGGTCAGTTTGGACCGGTTCGGGGTCAGTTCGGGTCGGTTTGGGTCTGTTCGGGGTCAGTTCGGATCGGTTCGGGTCGGTTCGGGTCTGGTCGGGGCCGGTTCGGGTCTGTTTGGGTCGGTTCAGGTCGCTTCGGGTCAGTTTAGGGTCGGGTCGGGGTTAGTTTGGGTCGGTTCGGGGTCTGTTCGGGTCGGCGTCGGTTTAGGTCGGTTCGGGTCGGTTTGGGGTCGTGGTTCGGGTCGGTTCGGGGTCAGTTCGGGTCGGTTAGGGTCAGTTCGGTCGGTTCGGGGTCGGTTCGGGTCGGTTTGGGTCCGTTCGGAGTCAGTTCGGGTCTGTTCGGCTCGGTTCGGGTCTCCTCGGCTCTTCCTGGCCTCTCCCGACTCTGTTCGGGTCAATTCGGTTCGGTTCGGCCCCTCTCGGGTCTGCCTGCCGGCTCGGTTCGGCTCGGGTGGGGCTCAGTCCGGCTCGGTTCGGCTGTGCTCGGCTCTTCCTGCCGGCTCGGTTCGGGTGTGCTCGGCTCGGTTCGGGTGTGCTCGGCTCGGTTCGGGTGTGCTCGGCTCTTCCTGCCGGCTCGGTTCGGCTGTGCTTGGCTCGGTTCGGCTGTGCTCGGCTCTTCCTGCCGGCTCGGTTCGGCTGTGCTCGGCTCGGTTCGGCTGTGCTCGGTTCGGTTCGGGTGTGCTCGGCTCTTCCTGCCAGCTCGGTTCGGCTGTGCTCGGCTCGGTTCGGCTGTGCTCGGCTCTTCCTGCCAGCTCGGTTCGGCTGTGCTCGGCTCGGTTCGGCTGTGCTCGGTTCGGTTCGGGTGTGCTCGGCTCTTCCTGCCAGCTCGGTTCGGCTGTGCTCGGCTCGGTTCGGCTGTGCTCGGCTCGGTTCGGCTGTGCTCGGCTCTTCCTGCCAGCTCGGTTCGGCTGTGCTCGGCTCTGCTTGGCTCGGCTCGGGTGTGCTCGGCTCGGTTCGGCTGTGCTCTGCCTGCCGGCTCGGTTCGGCTCGGGTGGGCTCAGTCTGGCTCGGCTCGGGTGTGCTCGGCTCTGCTTGGCTCGGCTCGGCTCGGGTGTACTCGGCTCGGTTCGGCTGGGCTCGGCTCTGCTCGGCTCGGCTCGGCTCGGGTGTGCTTGGCTCGGCTCGGCTCGGGTGTACTCGGCTCGCCTCGGGTGTGCTCGGCTCTGCTTGGCTCGGCTCGGGTGTACTCGGCTCGGCTCAGGTGTACTCGGCTCGCCTCGGGTGTGCTCGGCTCTGCTTGGCTCGGCTCGGGTGTGCTCGGCTCGGTTCGGCTGTGCTCGGCTCTGCTTGGCTCGGGTGTACTCGGCTCGGCTCAGGTGTACTCGGCTCGGCTGTGCTCGGCGAGTGTCTGCCTGCCGGCTCGCCTGTTCGGCTGTGCTCGGCTCTCGGCTGTGCTCGGCTCTGCCTGCTCGGCTCGGTTCGGCTGTGCTCGGCTGCTCGGTTCTCGTGTTCGGCTCTGCCTGCCGGCTCAGTTCGGTTCGGCTGTGCTCGGCTCTGTTCGGCTGTGCTCGGCTCTGCCTGCGGGTCCTCGGCTATGCTGCCTGCCGGCTGTGTTCGGTTCGCTCTACCCCCCCACCCCGTGCTCGGCTCCCCGCAGGCGCGGACTCTGCCTGCGGGCTCAGTTCCGGTTCGGCTGTGCTCGGACCCTCGGCTGTGACGCAATCAGCGCCCGCCCAATCACCATCGATCACCATCGATCACCATCAATCACCCGCCAATCACCATCGATCACCATCGATCACCGTAATCACCATCGATCGCCCGTAATCACCATTGATGGCCATCGATCACCCGCCAATCACCATCGATCACCATCAATCACCCGCCAATCACCATCGATGGCCATCGATCACCCGCCAATCACCATCGATCACCATCGATCACCCGCCGTGCCATTGATGGCCATCGATATCGCCAATCACCATTGATGGCCATCGATCACCATAATCACCATCGATCACCATCAATGCCTTAATCACCATTGATGGACATCGATCACCCGCCAATCACCATCGATGGCTATCAATCACCCGCCAATCACCATCGATCGCTCGCCAATCACCATCGATCACCATCGATCACCCGCCAATCACCATCGATGGCCATCGATCACCC
>NW_026637371.1:0-305 GCF_028554395.1 Pezoporus wallicus
AAAAGCTTAAAAGGCGTTTAAACGTGGCAAAAATAGGATAGAAACTGCCAAAAACGGATTAAAAGGGGTTAGAACTTGTCAAAAGTGGGTTAGGAAAGGGGAAAAATAACTTAAAAATGGTTAGAAATTGAGAAATTTGGGTTAGGAAAAGAAACCAAAAAATGCTTAAAACGACTTAGAAAATGGAAATAAAAAAAGGGTTAGCAATGGCCAAAAGTGGCTTAAAACGTTTAAGAAAGTAACAAGAATGCATAGCAAACGGGGGAAAAACTGGTTTAAATTTGATAGAAATGGGGAAAAATGAG
>NW_026637372.1:0-2980 GCF_028554395.1 Pezoporus wallicus
CCATTGTGAGCCCCATTGTGTGAGCCCCATTGTGAGCCCCATTGTGAGCCCCATTGTGAGCCCCATTGTGTGAGCCCCATTGTGAGCCCCATTGTGTGAGCCCCATTGTGAGCCCCATCTTTGTGAGAGCCCCATTGTGAGCCCCATTGTGAGCCCCATTGTGTGAGCCCCATTGTGTGAGCCCCATTGTGTGAGCCCCATTGTGAGCCCCATTGTGAGCCCCATTGTGAGCCCCATTGTGTGAGCCCCATTGTGTGAGCCCCATTGTGAGCCCCATTGTGTGAGCCCCATTGTGAGCCCCATTGTGAGCCCCATTGTGTGAGCCCCATTGTGAGCCCCATTGTGTGAGCCCCATCTTTGTGTGAGCCCCATTGTGAGCCCCATTGTGTGAGCCCCATTGTGAGCCCCATTGTGTGAGCCCCATTGTGAGCCCCATTGTGAGCCCCATTGTGTGAGCCCCATTGTGAGCCCCATTGTGTGAGCCCCATTGTGTGAGCCCCATTGTGTGAGCCCCATTGTGAGCCCCATTGTGTGAGCCCCATGGTGTGAGCCACATAGAGAGACCCATTGTGAGCCCCATTGTGAGCCCCATTGTGTGCCCCATTGTGTGAGCCCCATTGTGTGAGCCCCATTGTGAGCCCCATTGTGAGCCCCATTGTGCCCCATTGTGAGCCCCATTGTGAGCCCCATTGTGAGCCCCATTGTGTGAGCCCCATTGTGTGAGCCCCATTGTGAGCCCCATTGTGTGAGCCCCATTGTGAGCCCCATTGTGAGCCCCATTGTGTGAGCTTTGTGAGCCCCATTGTGAGCGCCATTGTGAGCCCCATTGTGTGTGAGCCCCATTGTGAGCCCCATTGTGTGAGCCCCATTGTGTGAGCCCCATTGTGAGCTCCATTGTGAGCCCCATTGTGTGAGCCCCATTGTGTGAGCCCCATTGTGAGCCCCATTGTGAGCCCCATCTTTGTGAGCCCCATTGTGAGCCACAGTGTGAGCCCCAGTGTGTGAGCCCCATTGTGAGCCCCATTGTGCGCCCCATTGTGTGCCCCTTGTGAGTGTGTGACAGATTTTGTGAGCTCCTTTGTGTGAGCCCCATTGTGAGCCCCATTGTTGAGCCCCATTGTGTGAGCCCCATTGCCACATTGTGAGCCCCATTGTGAGCCCCATTGTGAGCCCCATTGTGTGAGCCCCATTGTGTGAGCCCCATTGTGAGCCCCAGTGTGTGAGCCCCATTGTGAGCTCCATTGTGAGCCCCATTGTGAGCCCCATTGTGAGCCCCATTGTGAGCCCCATTGTGTGAGCCCCATTGTGTGAGCCCCATTGTGAGCCCCATTGTGTGAGCCCCATTGTGTGAGCCCCATTGTGAGCCCCATTGTGTGAGCCCCATTGTGTGAGCCCCATTGTGAGCCCCATTGTGTGAGCCCCATTGTGAGCCCCATTGTGAGCCCCATTGTGAGCCCCATTGTGTGAGCCCCATTGTGAGCCCCATTGTGAGCCCCATTGTGTGAGCCCCATTGTGAGCCCCATTGTGAGCCCCATTGTGAGCCCCATTGTGTGAGCCCCATTGTGAGCTCCATTGTGAGCCCCATTGTGAGCCCCATTGTGAGCCCCATTGTGAGCTCCATTGTGAGCCCCATTGTGTGAGCCCCATTGTGAGCCCCATTGTGAGCCCCATTGTGTGAGCCCCATTGTGAGCTCCATTGTGAGCCCCATTGTGTGAGCCCCATTGTGAGCCCCATCTTTGTGAGCCCCATTGTGTGAGCCCCATTGTGAGCCCCATTGTGTGAGCCCCATTGTGTGAGCCCCATTGTGAGCCCCATTGTGTGAGCTCCATTGTGAGCCCCATTGTGTGAGCCCCATTGTGTGAGCCCCATTGTGATTGTGAGCCCCATTGTGTGAGCCCCATTGTGAGCCCCATTGTGTGAGCCCCATTGTGAGCCCCATTGTGTGAGCCCCATTGTGTGAGCCCCATTGTGAGCCCCATTGTGAGAGCCCCCTGTTTGTGAGACCCCCATTGTGAGCCCCATTGTGTGAGTGTGAGCCCCATTGTGAGCCCCATTGTGAGCCCCATTGTGAGCCCCATTGTGTGAGCCCCATTGTGAGCCCCATTGTGTGAGCCCCATTGTGTGAGCCCCATTGTGAGCCCCATTGTGTGAGCCCCATCTTTGTGTGAGCCCCATTGTGAGCCCCATTGTGAGCCCCATTGTGTGAGCCCCATTGTGAGCCCCATTGTGTGAGCCCCATTGTGTGAGCCCCATTGTGAGCCCTATTGTGTGAGCCCCATTGTGAGCCCCATTGTGAGCCCCATTGTGAGCCCCATCTTTGTGTGAGCCCCATTGTGAGCCCCATTGTGAGCCCCATCTTTGTGTGAGCCCCATTGTGTGAGCCCCATTGTGTGAGCCCCATTGTGAGCCCCATTGTGTGAGCCCCATTGTGTGAGCCCCATTGTGTGAGCCCCATTATGAGCCCCATTGTGTGAGCCCCATTGTGAGCCCCATTGTGAGCCCCATTGTGAGCCCCATTGCCCCATTGTGAGCCCCATTTTGTGAGCCCCATCTTTGTGTGAGCCCCATTGTGTGAGCCCCATTGTGAGCCCCATTGTGTGAGCCCCATTGTGAGCCCCATTTTGTGAGCCCCATCTTTGTGTGAGCCCCATTGTGTGAGCCCCATTGTGAGCCCCGTTGTGTGAGCCCCATTGTGAGCCCCATTGTGAGCCCCATTGTGAGCCCCATTGTGTGAGCCCCATTGTGTGAGCCCCATTGTGAGCCCCATTGTGTGAGCCCCAGTGTGTGAGCCCCCAGCCCCGTTTGTGAGCCCCATTGTGAGCCCCATTGTGAGCCCCATTGTGTGAGCCCCATTGTGAGCCCCATCTTTGTGTGAGCCCCATTGTGAGAGCCCCATTGTGTGAGCCCCATTGTGAGCCCCATTGTGTGAGCCCCATGTGTGAGTGAGCCCCATTGTGTGAGCCCCATTGTGAGCCCCA
>NW_026637373.1:0-30695 GCF_028554395.1 Pezoporus wallicus
ACCCTAACCCATTCCTCCCCTGTAACTGCAACAAAGTGAGTGTAATACTATATATATAGATATATAGGAAAACACAGTAAACGTAACAAAGTGAGCAAAATAAAGCATGTTCAAGAGCATTCTAATGACCCACAGAGGTTCTCAACCCTAACCCTAACCCTAACCCTAACCCTAACCCTAACCCTAACCCTAACCCTAACCCTAACCCTAACCCTAACCCATTCCTCCCCTGTAACTGCAACAAAGTGAGTGTAATACTATATATATAGATATATAGGAAAACACAGTAAACGTAACAAAGTGAGCAAAATAAAGCATGTTCAAGAGCATTCTAATGACCCACAGAGGTTCTCAACCCTAACCCTAACCCTAACCCTAACCCTAACCCTAACCCTAACCCTAACCCTAACCCTAACCCTAACCCATTCCTCCCCTGTAACTGCAACAAAGTGAGTGTAATACTATATATATAGATATATAGGAAAACACAGTAAACGTAACCAAAGTGAGCAAAATAAAGCATGTTCAAGAGCATTCTAATGACCCACAGAGGTTCTCAACCCAAGAGCATTCTAATGACCCACAGAGGTTCTCAACCCTAACCCTAACCCTAACCCTAACCCTAACCCTAACCCTAACCCATTCCTCCCCTGTAACTGCAACAAAGTGAGTGTAATACTATATATATAGATATATAGGAAAACACAGTAAACGTAACAAAGTGAGCAAAATAAAGCATGTTCAAGAGCATTCTAATGACCCACAGAGGTTCTCAACCCTAACCCTAACCCTAACCCTAACCCTAACCCTAACCCTAACCCTAACCCTAACCCTAACCCTAACCCTAACCCATTCCTCCCCTGTAACTGCAACAAAGTGAGTGTAATACTATATATATAGATATATAGGAAAACACAGTAAACGTAACAAAGTGAGCAAAATAAAGCATGTTCAAGAGCATTCTAATGACCCACAGAGGTTCTCAACCCTAACCCTAACCCTAACCCTAACCCTAACCCTAACCCTAACCCTAACCCTAACCCTAACCCTGTAACTGCAACAAAGTGAGTGTAATACTATATATATAGATATATAGGAAAACACAGTAAACGTAACAAAGTGAGCAAAATAAAGCATGTTCAAGAGCATTCTAATGACCCACAGAGGTTCTCAACCCTAACCCTAACCCTAACCCTAACCCTAACCCTAACCCTAACCCTAACCCTAACCCTAACCCATTCCTCCCCTGTAACTGCAACAAAGTGAGTGTAATACTATATATATAGATATATAGGAAAACACAGTAAACGTAACAAAGTGAGCAAAATAAAGCATGTTCAAGAGCATTCTAATGACCCACAGAGGTTCTCAACCCTAACCCTAACCCTAACCCTAACCCTAACCCTAACCCTAACCCATTCCTCCCCTGTAACTGCAACAAAGTGAGTGTAATACTATATATATATAGATATATAGGAAAACACAGTAAACGTAACAAAGTGAGCAAAATAAAGCATGTTCAAGAGCATTCTAATGACCCACAGAGGTAACCCTAACCCTAACCCTAACCCTAACCCTAACCCTAACCCTAACCCTAACCCTAACCCTAACCCTAACCCTAACCCATTCCTCCCCTGTAACTGCAACAAAGTGAGTGTAATACTATATATATAGATATATAGGAAAACACAGTAAACGTAACAAAGTGAGCAAAATAAAGCATGTTCAAGAGCATTCTAATGACCCACAGAGGTTCTCAACCCTAACCCTAACCCTAACCCTAACCCTAACCCTAACCCTAACCCTAACCCTAACCCTAACCCTAACCCATTCCTCCCCTGTAACTGCAACAAAGTGAGTGTAATACTATATATATAGATATATAGGAAAACACAGTAAACGTAACAAAGTGAGCAAAATAAAGCATGTTCAAGAGCATTCTAATGACCCACAGAGGTTCTTCTCTAACCCTAACCCTAACCCCCTAACCCTAACCCTAACCCTAACCCTAACCCTAACCCTAACCCTAACCCTAACCCTAAAAGTGAGTGTAATAACTATATATATAGATATATAGGAAAACACAGTAAACGTAACAAAGTAACCCAAAATAAAGCATGTTCCATTCTAAACCCCCTACCCCTAACCCTAACCCTAACCCTAACCCTAACCCATTCCTCCCCTGTAACTGCAACAAAGTGAGTGTAATACTATATATATAGATATATAGGAAAACACAGTAAACGTAACAAAGTGAGCAAAATAAAGCATGTTCAAGAGCATTCTAATGACCCACAGAGGTTCTCTAACCCTAACCCTAACCCTAACCCTAACCCTAACCCTAACCCTAACCCTAACCCTAACCCTAACCCATTCCTCCCCTGTAACTGCAACAAAGTGAGTGTAATACTATATATATAGATATATAGGAAAACACAGTAAACGTAACAAAGTGAGCAAAATAAAGCATGTTCAAGAGCATTCTAATGACCCACAGAGGTTCTCTAACCCTAACCCTAACCCTAACCCTAACCCTAACCCTAACCCTAACCCTAACCCTAACCCTAACCCTAACCCTAACCCTAACCCTAACCCTAACCCTAACCCATTCCTCCCCTGTAACTGCAACAAAGTGAGTGTAATACTATATATATAGATATATAGGAAAACACAGTAAACGTAACAAAGTGAGCAAAATAAAGCATGTTCAAGAGCATTCTAATGACCCACAGAGGTTCTCAACCCTAACCCTAACCCTAACCCTAACCCTAACCCTAACCCTAACCCTAACCCTAACCCTAACCCATTCCTCCCCTGTAACTGCAACAAAGTGAGTGTAATACTATATATATAGATATATAGGAAAACACAGTAAACGTAACAAAGTGAGCAAAATAAAGCATGTTCAAGAGCATTCTAATGACCCACAGAGGTTCTCAACCCTAACCCTAACCCTAACCCTAACCCTAACCCTAACCCTAACCCTAACCCTAACCCTAACCCTAACCCATTCCTCCCCTGTAACTGCAACAAAGTGAGTGTAATACTATATATATAGATATATAGGAAAACACAGTAAACGTAACAAAGTGAGCAAAATAAAGCATGTTCAAGAGCATTCTAATGACCCACAGAGGTTCTCAACCCTAACCCTAACCCTAACCCTAACCCTAACCCTAACCCATTCCTCCCCTGTAACTGCAACAAAGTGAGTGTAATACTATATATATAGATATATAGGAAAACACAGTAAACGTAACAAAGTGAGCAAAATAAAGCATGTTCAAGAGCATTCTAATGACCCACAGAGGTTCTCAACCCTAACCCTAACCCTAACCCTAACCCTAACCCTAACCCTAACCCTAACCCTAACCCTAACCCTAACCCTAACCCATTCCTCCCCTGTAACTGCAACAAAGTGAGTGTAATACTATATATATAGATATATAGGAAAACACAGAAAACGTAACAAAGTGAGCAAAATAAAGCATGTTCAAGAGCATTCTAATGACCCACAGAGGGTAACCCTAACCCTAACCCTAACCCTAACCCTAACCCTAACCCTAACCCTAACCCTAACCCTAACCCTAACCCTAACCCTAACCCTAACCCTAACCCTAACCCTAACCCTAACCCATTCCTCCCCTGTAACTGCAACAAAGTGAGTGTAATACTATATATATAGATATATAGGAAAACACAGTAAACGTAACAAAGTGAGCAAAATAAAGCATGTTCAAGAGCATTCTAATGACCCACAGAGGTTCTCTAACCCTAACCCTAACCCTAACCCTAACCCTAACCCTAACCCTAACCCTAACCCTAACCCTAACCCTAACCCTAACCCTAACCCTAACCCTAACCCTAACCCATTCCTCCCCTGTAACTGCAACAAAGTGAGTGTAATACTATATATATAGATATATAGGAAAACACAGTAAACGTAACAAAGTGAGCAAAATAAAGCATGTTCAAGAGCATTCTAATGACCCACAGAGGTTCTCAAACCTAACCCTAACCCTAACCCTAACCCTAACCCTAACCCTAACCCTAACCCTAACCCTAACCCTAACCCTAACCCATTCCTCCCCTGTAACTGCAACAAAGTGAGTGTAATACTATATATATAGATATATAGGAAAACACAGTAAACGTAACAAAGTGAGCAAAATAAAGCATGTTCAAGAGCATTCTAATGACCCACAGAGGTTCTCAACCCCAACCCTAACCCTAACCCTAACCCTAACCCTAAGCCATTCCTCCCCTGTAACTGCAACAAAGTGAGTGTAATACTATATATATAGATATATAGGAAAACACAGTAAACGTAACAAAGTGAGCAAAATAAAGCATGTTCAAGAGCATTCTAATGACCCACAGAGGTTCTCAACACTAACCCTAACCCTAACCCTAACCCTAACCCTAACCCTAACCCTAACCCTAACCCTAACCCATTCCTCCCCTGTAACTGCAACAAAGTGAGTGTAATACTATATATATAGATATATAGGAAAACACAGTAAACGTAACAAAGTGAGCAAAATAAAGCATGTTCAAGAGCATTCTAATGACCCACAGAGGTTCTCAACCCTAACCCTAACCCTAACCCTAACCCTAACCCTAACCCTAACCCTAACCCTAACCCATTCCTCCCCTGTAACTGCAACAAAGTGAGTGTAATACTATATATATTCATAGGAAAACGTGATAAACGTAACACTGTGAGCAAAAAGAGCATTCTAACGACCCATATAGGTTCTCAACCCTAACCAAAACCCTAACCCTAACTTCTAAACCTAACCCTAACTTTAACCCTAACACCAGCAGCACAGTGAGTACAGCACGAACGTTTGGCCTCTGCTCCCACAACCGAAGAGCCAGCTGGGAAAGGTGGTGCTAGGACTCTTCAGCACACAGTCAGCTTTGCAATGGTGTCTCCATCATTCCTGTCACTCCTCACTTTCATGCCCCAAATTGCATTTGAATCAAAATTCTCTGGTGGTCGCTCTCAGCTCCCCATCAGCACAGTGAGTAGTTCACGAACATTTGGCCTCTTCTCCCACAGCCCAGGAGCCAGTAGGGAAAGCTGGTGCTGGGGAACTTCAGCCCACAGTCAGATTTGCAAGGCTGCCTCCATCATTGCTGTCACTCTTTAATACCTGAAAGTGCATTTGGATGCAACCCATCCAGAGCTTGCTCTCAGCTGCCAGGCAGCACAGTGCGTAGAGCACAAACGTTTGGCATCTGCTCCCACAGCCAAAGAGCCAGGAGGGAAAGCTGGTGCTGGGCCTCTTCATCACACAGTCAGCTTTGCAACGGTGTCACCATCATTGCTGTCACTGCTTACTTTCATACCTAATAGTCCATTTGAATCATACCTATCCGGATCTTGGTCAAGTGGGCCCACCAGCACAGTGAGTAGAGCACAAATGTTTGGCATCTGATCCCATAGCTGAAGTGCCAGCAGGGAAAGCTGGTGCTGGGAATCTTAAGCACACAGTAAGCTTTGAAACGGTGCCACCATCATTTCTATCACTCCTCACTTATATGCCTAGAAGTGCATTTGAATGCAAACTCTCTGGAGCTTGCTCTCCGCTGCCCAGAAGCACAGTGAGTAGAGCACAAATGTTTGGCCTCTGCTCCCACAGTCGAAGATCTAAGAGGGAAAGCTGGTGCTAGTGTTCTTCAGCCAACAGTCAGTTTTGCAATGGTTCACCATCACTGCTGTCACTGCTCACTTTGATACCTAAACGTCTTTTTGAATCGTACCTCTCTTTATCTCCCTCTCTTCTGCCCAGCAGCACAGTGAGTAGAGCATGAACGTTTGGCCTCTGCTCCCACAGCCAAGGAGCCAGGAGGGAAAGCTGGTGCTAGTGATCTTCAGCACACAGTCAGTTTTGCAAGGATGCCTCTATCATTGCTGTCACGGCTCACTTTCATACCTTAAAGTTTATTTTAATCCAGCTTCTCTTGTGCATGCTCTCGGCTGCCCAGCAGCACAGTGAGTAGAGCACAAACATTTGGCCTCTCCTCCCACAACCCAAGAGCCAGGAGGGAAAGCTGGTGCTGGGCATCTTCAGCACTGTGAATTAAATCAGAGTGATTCATGTCATCAACTCAGTCGTCTAAGTGATCTCTGCACTTTGTGTGAAGATGGAATCCCTTGTGATCCTTGTGCTATGTGCAAAGGGTATGATAAGTGTCCCAGTCAATACCACAGTGAGGAGGAAGAAGAAACAACGAATAATTCCTCTGGGCCAACCGCAATTTTGTGCAAATAAATGTTTTGTTCATTGTTTAAATTGCATGAATGTTCTTAGAAAGCGAGGGTTAGGTAAGTTAGAGATATGTCTTGTTACAGAACATTGTGAAATCTGTACACCGAACAAATAAACACATAAGGAGTGGAATTTATGGGGGCTAAGATGGGGTCAGACTTGTGACAGACATAATATTTCTTCACCCGGAGACAAGACCCCAACAACAGGTGGAGAAGCCCCATAAAAGAAGACAATATGATCGCCTGAAGAAGCCCAGGAAAAGAAAATAACAGGATTGGCTGAAGAAGCCTGGGAAAAGAAAACATCAGGATTGGCTGAAGAAGCCCGGGAAAAGCAGAAAACAGGATTAGCTGAAGAAGCTCGGGAAAAGAAGACAACAGGATTGCCTGAAACCCAAGAAGCCTGAGAAAAGAAAACAAAAGGATTGGCTAAAACCCAAGAAGCACGGGAAACCAAAAAGTAGGAGAGACTATCCCCAGAAGTTCCCCGTGTGCGTCTCGGGCTGAGCGGAGACACCCTGGTGCATCCAGCGCTGCTTGCTTAATGTCTCTCAATATTAATTATAATAAAAATGAATTAAAACAGATTTGCTACATTTTCATAACAAAAGTCCATTTGATTCGTACCTGTCGGGAACTTGCTCTAGGGGGCCCAGCAGCACAGTGAGTACAGCACGAACGTTTGGCCTCTGCTCCCAAAGCCAAAGAGCCAGGAGGGAAAGCTGGTGCCAGGACTCCTCAGCACAGAGTCAGCTTTGCAAGGGTGTCACCATCATTCCTGTCACTCCTCGGTTTCATACCTAAAAGTGCATTTGAACGCAACCTCTCCGGAGCTTGCTCTCTTCTGCCCAGCAGCACAGTGAGTAGAGCACGAACGTTTGGCCTCTCCTCCCACAGCCGAAGACCCAGGAGGGAAATCTTGCACTGGAATCTTCAGCACAGAGTCAGCTTTCCAGCGGTTCCACCATCATTGCTGTCGCTTGTCGATGTCATACCTAAAATATCATTTGACTGCAATCTCTCTGGAGCTTTCTCTTGGCTGCCCAGGAGCACAGCGATTAGTGCACGAACGTCTGGCCTCTGCTCCCACAGCCAAAGAGCCAGGAGGGAAAGCTGGTGCTAGGACTCTTCAGCACAGAGTCAGCTTAGCAATGGTGTCACCATCAGTGCTGTCGCTCCTTGGTTTCATACCTAAAAGTCCATTTGAATGCAGCTTCTCCGGGGCTTCCTCTCGGCTGCCCAGCACCACAGTGAGTAGAGCACGAATGTCTGGCCTCTGCTCCCACAGACCAGGAGCCAGGAGGGAAAGCTGGGTCTGGGAATCTTCAGAATACATTCAGATCTTTAATGGTGCCTCCATCATTGCTGCCACTCCTCACTTTCATAACAAAAGTCCATTTGAAAGCAACCTCCCTGGAGCCTGCCCTCGGCTGCCCAGCAGCACAGTTAGTAGAGCACAAACATTTGGCCTCTGCTCCCACAGCTCAAGAGACAGGGGGGAAAGCTAGTGCTGGGAATCTTCAGCACACAGTCAGCTTTGCAATGGTGTCTCCATCATTCCTGTCGCTCCTCACTTTCATACCTAAAAGTGCATTTGAATGCAGCCTCTCCGGAGCTTGCTCTCGGCTGCCCAGCAGCACAGTTAGTAGAGCATGAACGTTTGGCCTCTGCTCCCACAGGCAAAGAGCCAGGAAGGAAAGCTAGTGCTAGGAATCTTCAGCACACAGTCAGCTTTGCAACGGTGCCTCTATCATTGCTGTCGCTACTCACTTTCATACCTGAAAGTGCATTTGAATGGTACCTCTCCTGAGCTAGCTCTCCGCTGCCCAGCAGCACAGTTAGTAGAGGACGAACTTTTGGCCTCTGCTCCCACAGCCAAAGAGCCAGGAGGGTAAGCTGGGGCTGGGAATTGTGGAGGCAGTGTTCTCACAGGAGAGTGGATAATTGGTACATAAATTCTGAGTAATCCTGAAAGATACAGCAAGGCCGTGAGAGGCCTATGGAAGCCTAAACAAACAAAATAAGAAGCAGCTGGATTTCACCGAGTTAATGAGAACTGTGGACTGTTGGCAAGCTTTCGAGGTCAAGTTCTCATACCTGTGCTTAACCAATTATATGTTAGCCACTAAGGGTCTTCAAGACATGTATCCAATCATAATATGCCGGATCACTGTAAGTGCATGAAGAAATAGTATATAAGGAGTTAAGGTTTTGTAATAAAAGGCTTTTGTCTGATCATATTTATCTCTCACTAAGTCCATATATTTTCTGCAGCAAATGGTGCCCAAACAGGGACCCCCCCTATTTTTCATGTTGAAACTGAAGGAATTAAAGTGCATGGCACCGAAGAAAGTGGAAAATGAGGAGCCGCAGGGACATCGGCTGGGTTTGATCCGGCAGGACCAGAATCAGGAGCTAGACGCCTCAGAACGGAGCCTTGTGAGCCTGGAAGACACTGCGCAGTGCAAAAAAGGTAACAGCCAACGGGTCTGGAAGAGGGTTAGGATGGGGAATCAATTAAGTAAACAAGAAATGGTCATCCTTAAGCTCTTCCAGCATGTCCTCTCAGTGAGAGGGATAGAATATGGTGATAATCTGTTAAAAAGACTATTGCTCTAGAGTAAAGGAAAAGAGCTGATCAAGAGGGTTAATGAAGCTTTTGATCTTCGGACTTGGGGAAAAAAATGGGGCATGCCTGTGGGATCAAGTTACTTGTGGTTCTTAGGAGACGAAGACTCTTGCTGACCCCTGGCTACTACTGAAAGAGACACTAGCCGCAATGAAGGCTGAGAAACAGGCGGCAAAATCCGCTTTTACAGCTCTCTCTGACTCGCCTTCACAACAGCAGGGCTCGGCACCTACATTAAATTCAGCACCCGGTGCTACAGCCATGGTAGTGTCGTCGGTTTTGGGCATAAAACATTCTGGCCAAAAACTGGCGAGCAGTATGGTGCAGTTGAGGACCCTGCACCTTTCTCCTGTCCTGTGTGGATAACGCCTTTATCGGCGGTAGCTCCAGCTGATACTCGGGAGCCAGTAGCGGCTACTGAGCAACCGAAACAAACTGATGTTAACCCTTTTCGTGCTGCTACTGCCCCTAAACTTAATCTCCAAGATTTTTTGCCGGGGTGGGAGTCTCCTAAGGAGGAGAGTGTAACTCCGAATAAATACCCACCTCCGCCACCTACACCACTGCTTGCATCACTCCCACCGGAGCCGCAAAATGAGCGGAACTGGGGACAACGGACAAAATCCTTAGATAAACAATTGCAGGACTTGCGGGACTGCCTGGGCAAATTGGGAGAGGAGAGGGAGCAATCCCCAGGAAAACTGGAAAAACCAGGCAAGATCAGTCCTTGTGATGTGCCGTTACCACCGACTCCTACATCTAATAAAGTTAATCCGAGTGCCATGTGATGGCGAGGCTGCATTCAGGATGCAATCATAGACGGTACTATTTTACCAATAGATGTTCCCACTGAATTTCCTGTTATTATAAATACTCAGGGACAGCCTGTCTGGACTCCTATAGACTGGAAAGCTATGAAAGAAATTAAGGGAGCAATTACTCAGTATGGGTTGTCTTCCCCATATACACAGAAATTCTATCTGCTTTCTTTTCTAGTAATGTTCTAACTCCAAATGATTGTCTCAGAGTGGCTGTAATTTTATTAACTCCTTCACAGCTCCTACATTTTAAAAGTGGGTTTGAAGAGCTTTCTGCAAGAGCTGCAGATGAGAATTCAGTGTAATCCTCATCACCCTTTGCACAGTGTTTCATCTGAAATGTGATTGGGAAAGGGACAATTTCACCCTGATGGAGTACAAGCTCATGTGAAAACTGAAGTTTTACAGCAAGCACAGCAATTGGCTTTAGCTGCTCTGAAAGCTGTGCCAGAAGCGGGAAAACCTAATCCTTCACATACGTCAGTAAAGCAGGGACCCACTGAGCCATATATGCAATTTATCGACAGATTGACAGAGGCTATTGAAAAGAATATTGATCTGGCATCTAATGCTAAAGAATCAATGCTTATGTCTCTGGCTATGGAAAATGCTAACCCAGCTTGTAAGTGTATTTTGCAGGTTTTGCCAAAATCTGCTGGTCTTCAAGAAATGGTGGATGCATGTTCTAAAGTGGGCACAGCAGAGGAAAAGGCTGGATACATGGCTACTGCCTTCACCACTGCTGTTAACCCCCTTCTATAACAAGGTCAGGGTGATTGTGGGGGTACTAAAGGTATGAGATGTTATAATTGTGGATGGATGGGACATTTAAAAACCACAGCGTACTGTAAAGAAAATTAGTTCAGCAACCTGCCCCCCCTCAGGGTGGTGTTACTGGTTTTGAAGATAAATGTATTAAATGTGACAAATTTGGCCACAAGACAATTGAATGTCTTTGCAAGCCAGCTTTGCAACCTGACTTGCCTAGCCCTTCAATGATACCTCAGGATTGGGATTTAATAATCATTGATTTAAAAGACTGTTTTTTTCACAATTCCTCTACACCCAAGCGATTGTGAAAAGTTTGCTTTCTCTGTCCCAGAAATTAACAAAGGAGAGCCTGCTAAGAGGTATGAATGAGTTGTTTTACCTCAAGGTATGAAAAATTTTCCTGTTATTTGTCAACTGTATGTTGCCTGGGCATTGCAACCGATCTGACAAAAACTGAAAAAATGTGTTAAAGAATCACAGAATCATAAAATAGTTAGGGTTGGAAAGGACCTTAAGATCATCTAGTTCCAACCCCCCTGCCATGGGCAGGGACACCTCACACTAAACCATTCCACCCAAGGCCTCATCCAACCTGGTCTTGAACACTGCCAGGGGTGGAGCATTCACAACCTCCCTGGGCAACCTATTCCAGGGCCTCACCACCCTAACAGCAAAAAATTTCCTCCTTATATCCAATGTAAACTTCCCCTGTTTAAGTTTTAACCCATTACCCCTTGTCCTATCACTACAGTCCCTAATGAAAAGTCCCTCCCAAGCATCCCTATAGGCCCCCTTTAGACACTGGAAGGCTGCTATGAGGTCTCCATGCAGCTTTCTCTTCTGCAGGCTGAACAGACCCAACTTTCTCAGCCTGTCTTCATACGGGAGGTGCTCCAGTCCCCTGATCATCCTCGTGGCCTCCTCTGGACTTGTTCCAATAGTTCTATGTCCTTTTTTAGGTTGAGGACTCCAGAACTGCACACAATACTCCAGGTGAGGTCTCTCAAGAGCAAAGGGGCAGGATCACCTCCTTCGACCTGCTGGTCACGCTCCTTTTGGTGCAGCCCATTATATGGTTGGCTTTCCTGGGTGCAAGCGCACGCTGCCTGCTCATGTTCATTTTCTGATGAACCAACACCCCCAAGTCTTTCTCTGCAGGGCTGCTCTGAATCTCTTCTCTGCCCAACCTGTAGCTGTACTTGGGATTGCTCCCACCCAGGTGTAGGACCTTGCACTTGGCATGGTTAAACTTCATGAGGTTGGCATCAGCCCACCTCACAAGTGTGTCAAGGTCCCTCTGGATGGCATTCCTTCCCTCCAGCGTATCAACTGAACCACACAGCTTGGTGTCATCGGCAAACTTGCTGAGGGCGCACTCAATCCCACTGTCCAAGTCAGCGACAATGATGTTAAACAAGACCGGTCCCAACACCGATTCCTGAGGGACACCACTCACTACTGGTCTCCAGCTGGACCTTGAGCCATTGACCACAACTCTTTGCATGCGGCCATCCAGCCAGTTCTTTATCCACCGAGTGGTCCATCCGTCAAATTGATGTCTCTCCAATTTAGAGAAAAGGATGTTGTGTAGGACAGTGTCGAACCTGGACACAAGTGCAGGTAGATGACATCAACTGCTCATCAGTTCTGTAGCCCCATCATAGAAGGCCACCAAATTGGTCAGGCAGGATTTCCCCCTAGTGAAGCCCTGCTGGCTGTCACCAAGCACCTTGTTGATTTTCATGTTCCTTAGCATGCCTTCCAGGAGAATCTGCCCCAAGATTTTGCCAGGCACAGAGGTGAGACTGACTGGTCTGTAATTCCCTGGGTCATCCATTTTCCCCTTCTTGAAAATGGGGTTATATTTCCCTTTCTCCATTCGTCAGGAACTTCACCTGACTGCCATGATTTCTCAAATATGATGGCCAGTGGCTTAGCAACTTCATTCACCAGCTCCTTCAGGACCCACGGATGGATCTCATCAGGACCCATGGACTTGTGCACATTCAGATTTTTCAGATGGTCTCGAACCATATCCTCTCCTACAGTGGGCAACAAAGTCTTCATTCTCACAGTCCCTGCATCTGCCTTCCAAGACTTGGGTGGTGTGGTCAGAGCCTTTGCCAGTGAAGACTGAGGCAAAGAAGTCATTCAGAACCTCAGCCTTCTCCAAATCCTGTGTAGCTAGTTCTCCCGAGAGCTTTCTGAGGGGGCCTACATTCTCCCTTGTCTGTTTTTTATTTGCTATGTACCTGTAGAATACCTTCCTGTTATCCTTAATACCCCTAGCCAAGTTTAATTCTAACTGAGCCTTAGCTTTCCTAACCTGGTCCCTAGCTTCTCAGACAACAAGACTCTTCCCAGGCTGCCTGTCCTTGCTTCCACTTATTATAAGCCTCTTTTTTCATTTGAATTTTCCTCAGGAGCTCCTTATCCATCCAATCAGGTCTCCTGGCCCTCCTGCTGCACTTCCTTCTAGCTGGGATGCAACTCTCCTGAGCTTGTAGCAGGTGATCCTTGAATATCAACCAACGGTCTTGGGCCCCCCTGCCCTCTAGGGCTGTATCCCATGGAACCTTACTAAGCAGGGTCCTGAAGAGGCCAAAGTCTGCTCTTTTGAAGTCCAGGGCAGTGAGCTTGTTGCACGCTCTTCTCATTGTCCTGAGGATCTCAAATTCGACCATCTCATGATCGCTGCATTCAAGGCTGCCCTGGAGCGTCACATTTCCAATGAGCCCTTCCCTGTTGGTGAGCACGAGGTCAAGCATGGCACCTCTCCTTGTTGGCTCCTCTATTACTTGCAGAAGGAAGCTGTCTTCTACACAATCGAGGAACCTGCTGGATTGCTTGTGCCGGGCCGTACCGTCCTTCCAACAGATGTCAGGGTGATTGAAGTCACCCATGAGAACAAGGGCCTGTGAGCGTGAGGCTTTTTCTATCTGTCTATAGAGTGCTTCATCTGCAGGTTCTCCTTGATCAGGTGGTCTGTAACAGATCTCCACAGTAATGTCTCCCATAGCTATATTCCCTTTAACCCTGACCCCCAAACTCTCTGTGGACTGCTCACCTGTCCCCAGACAGAGTTCCATACTCTCCAGCCTATCCTTAACATAAAGGGCAGTCCCCCCTCCCCGCCTGCCAGGCCTGTTTTCTAAAAAGCCTGTAACCTTTCATTCCAACACTCCAGTCATAGGAGCCATCCCACCAAGTTTCTGCAATGCCTATTATATCATACCCTGTAGACGTGCACAGATCTCTAATTCCTCTACTTTGTTCCCCATGCTACGGGCATTTGTATAGAGGCATTTGAGTCGAGCTCCACATGAAGCCGGCTCATTGGCTGGAGTGTCTGGGATATCTCTACATTGCTCCAAGCATTTATTATACGTTCTGGCAACTGACTGGGTGTGTTGGAATGGAATGATGCCCCCCTCCCCCAACACATCTAGTTTAAAGCCTCCTTGACCAGTCTGGCAAGCCTCCTACCAAAACTATTCTTTCCCTTCTTTATCATCAGACCAGCTCCACCAGCCCCCACTAGACCTGGCCTACAAGCTTGGGTCCTGTGTTCAAGGCACCCAAACCCCTGACTATGACACCACCCTTTTAACCATTTATTAACCTGGCTAATCATCCTAGCTTTTTTTAGGTCCTCCCCTGTATCCTGGAGAATTGACAAAAAGACTACCTGGGCTCCAGAGCCCCTAACCACCTCCCCCAGGGCTCTGTAGTCCTTCTTTATGTTCCCCAGGCTACTACTGTCTATATCCCTAGCACCCACATGTATCACCAGAAGTGGGTAATAGTCCATGGGACTTACTAGAGCAGGCAGCCTCTCTGCCACATCCCTGATCTGTGCCCCTGGTAGGCAGCACACCTCCCTTGAGACCAGGTCAGGCCAACAGACGAGTGCTTCTGTCCCTTTCAACGTAGAGTCCCCTACTACTACGACCCACTGCTTTTTCCTGGCAGCACCAGGAGAGATCTTCTTTACCAGGTTATCAGCCGGCTGTTTCTGGCTTGAGTGGGTTTCCTCATTAGCCCCCTGCAGGACAGCAAAGCAATTCTGCATGGGGACAACAGACTTAGGAGGAAGCCCCTTGCTTTTGGTTGTCTTTTTCCTCCTTTTTTTTGTTGTTTTTTTTTTGTTGTTGTTGTTGTTTTTTTGTCACTAATTCCCAGCTTCCCGGGTTAACGGCCTGCTTCTTTCCTTCATGAGCTAGAGGGGAAGCTTGAGGCCCCTGCACAGTTTGGGCCAGGAGCAAGCATTCCTGCTTACTCTCAGCTGCCCTGACATCTTGCAGTCTATTAACAGCATCCATCAGCTCAGCCACCTCCTGCAGGAGGACCTCCACCAGGGAGCACCGAGTGCGCCCCTGCCCACTGTGCACCTTCCCCTCACAAGACCAGTGCAGGCACTCTCTACACCCCGAGCTCTGCACTGCAGCCTCCCCTCTCATTGGCTCTGTCTGGGTGCCTGTGCTGGCCACCGCTGGGGCAGGCAGAGCAGAGCTCCTGGACCAGGCCCTGGTCATACGACGAGTGCTCACCATCCCGTTCGCCTGCCCGCGTGAACTACCTCGACCCGTACTGTTTGCCCTCTCTGTTCTCTGCGCTCCTGGTCGCTCGCGCTCCCTGGGGCAGGATTTTAACCAGTCAGGGATGGTGCCGTTCCTCCTGGTGGGACGGGTACCGCAGGTCCCTCTGGAAGCAGAAGCCCAACACTGGATGGTTAGGGATGAAGGGCGGGCATCATCCCGCCCCACTGGGTGACGCAGGGACAAGGGACCCTATGGGGTGCCCCATAGCTGTGCTGTGCCACCGCATGGGGTGATGGCGAGGAAGCGGGGCTCTCCCAGTCCCACCACCCCACTGGTGTGACCATGGTTGGGAGCAGCAGCATCTCCCTATGGAATACCAGGAGCCCCGGAGCCTGGTGCCACTCACCCACAGCTGTCCCAGGAGCCATGCACCAGCCAGGCCAATGCCAGCAGGATGAAGACATGGAGCAAAGCCATCGCTGTCATCACCGCTGAGGGTGACCCCAAGGTGCCACCAAGGTGCTGCCACCACCACTGAGGGTGACACCAAGGAGCTGCCACCAAGGAGCTGCCACCAAGGAGCTGCCACCAAGGAGCTGCCACCAAGGAGCTGCCACCAAGGAGCTGCCACCAAGGAGCTGCCACCAAGGAGCTGCCACCAAGGAGCTGCCACCAAGGAGCTGCCACCAAGGAGCTGCTACCACCACTGCGCCCAAAGCGCAACTGCCCCAGGGATACGGGTGCTGCATACAGGTCCCTTGGTGCTGCGGCTGATGTCATAGAGAGGCAGGTTTCATGGGGGGGGGGGGGGGGGGGGGCATGGGGGATTCCATGGGGGGTTCCATGGGGAGATGGAGGGGGTCTGATGGGCTTGGGATGATCTGAATCCCTATGGGATGCTCTGGAGCTCTGTGGGATGCAAAAAATGGAAGCAAATGGGGGGCACCCAAAAATGGATGGGGGCACGCCAAAGGGCAATGGAAGCAGATGGGGGCACCCAAAGGCTCAAACAAGCACATGGGAGCCCGCCAAAAGGACCAGGAAGGTGCCCAAGGAACCGCAAGGATGAGGGATGCAGGGGGCAGAAGCAGCATCCCCATGGAGCAAGGTCCCTGGTGAGGATTTATCCCACATTGATCCCAAAACCACCACTGTTTGCCCCTCAAAAGCACCCAAAATCCTGGGATTTGGTGGGCAAGGAGTGGTGAAGGGGTTGTCCTTATATCCCAGAGCCTGGAAGCGGGATCTGGCAGCAGGAGCCTCCGTGCAGGCCCGGATCCAAGGACATGGCTGCTGCCCCAGAAGCAGCTTCCCAGCTTCTTCTTTGGGCCAAAAAGAGGTGGAATGGGGCCCAGGTTCTTGTTAAAAGCCACTTTGGGGGGGGTGGGGGGGAGTTCAAATGGTGCCAAATCCAGGGAATTTGCCCAGGAGGGGGAGGGGGAGGATGGGGAAAAGAAGGGATTGGAAAGGGATTGGTGCAGAAGGAATGGGGTTTGTGTGGTATTCCTGGAAGTGGGCATGGTTGGATGGGGCTTGGAGCATCCCGCTCCATGGAAGGTGTCCTTGCCCATGGCAGGGGTTGGAGCTGGATGAGCTTTAAGGTGCCTTCAACCCAACCCATTCCGTGATTCCATGACTCCATGATCCCACACCTCTGTGCTGCAGTGTGGATGTTCCCTGGTGTAGGGACCTTAGGGAGGAGCTGGTGGCACAAGGGAGCTCCAGAGCATGCCACAAGCAGAGCATCCCACAGGGATTCACAGCATCCCATAGGGATTCACAGCATCCCACAAGCAGAGCATCCCACAGGTGTTCAGAGCATCCCACAAGCAGGGCATCTATCTTGGGTTCAGCAGCAGCAGTCATTTTTTCTCCCTCTTGGTACCTGGTGCAGGCTGAGTTTTTGACTTTCAGCCTGGGAACAGCGCTGATAACACCGATGCTTTTCGTTGCTGCTCAAACGTTCAGTCTGACCGAGGACTTTGTGAGCCTCATGCTCTGCCATGGAGGGAGGAGGAAGGGAAGCCGGGAGGAAGCAGAGACAGGACACCTGACCCAAACCAGCCAAAGAGGTATTCCATAGCACAGCACGTCATGCCCGGGAGGTAACAGGGAGTTACCCAGAAGGGCACTCACTGCTCGGTCGGGCTCGGTCGGCGGGTGGTATTGTATTCTCTTCCCTTGTTATTTCCCTTATTGTTATTATTATTGGTGTAGCAGCAGTGGTTTGTGTTACACCTTAGTTACTGGGCTGTTCTTATCCAACCCGGGGGAGGTACATTCTTTCGATTCTCCTCCCCATCCCTCCAGGAGCGGGGGCAAGGGAAGAAGGGGCAGGGGGGAGGTGAGCGAGCGAGACTGCGTGGCTGACTGGGTTTTAAACCACGACTAAAGTTGAGATTGCGATTGCATGGGAACCTAGATACTCCTCTACCACACAACAGCAACATTTCACAGAGTAAACTTAGGCAAGAAGCTAACTCCACACAGAAAAATTACCTTCAGCAACCAAATTGCTGTCATCCATCAGGTCCTACTTTGTTCCTCATCTGCACAGAGCTGTTTCAGGTCTCGGTTTCCTCCTGATTTGTTAGGCTAGTCGGCCACAGCACATTTTTTTAGCACTAATGCATACCTTGAACACAATACCTGTTGAAATAAAAGCCACTAATTGTCCTATTTTATAAGAGACAGCTGAATATTGTTTTCAGAAACCTTAAAGAATCTTCAGCTTACCTAAAAATTGTGGTTTACTTTAATCTGTATCCGAATAATAAGCTTGTACCTTAAAGCAGAATCCATGGTTTGTTGGTGCTCCAGAAATCTTTTTGCCTGTCAAAGACATGTACGTATCACTAAGGCTGAATTCACAGAAAAACTGCAGATGCCTTGGCTCCTAAAAAGAAGAGCAATGTACTATAGTTAGACTATTTTTAGCCAGCCCCTCCAGATAAGAAAATCAGGAGATGTAGTGGTTATCCTGGTCCAAAATAGTCTTAACATACTGTACGTTTAACTCCGACATTGTGAAATCTAGAAAGAGACAACTCAGCATCAATTTCATAATGCAGAGAAAAACCACATCAAACTAGTCAAAGAGCTCATTCTGTCAGAGAGGGAGAAAAACCGAAGTACAAGTGATGACACTTCTGGGAAAGCATCCGCTAAATTCAAGCCACAATAATATTACAGTAGGAGTCACGTTTTGAGAGCTGTATGCATTTCAAACATCAAAATAAAAGGTACTTTCATAACCTGAAAACTGTCCACTCCTCTTTCTAACCATTCTCTCCATCCTCTAAGATGAACCAAGTTAAGGAAGAAAACAAAAGAGGTTTGCTGAAGGATACAAAAGCAGCTCAATGATTACTCTGGCAGTTAGCACAGAAAATTCACAACAAGAAAAATCTTTAAGTGCTTTACGTAAAAGGTGTCTCAACTCCAGTGTATCCTGTTTAACATTATCAGGTTTCAAGAACCGCCACCAAAAAGTTGAAGTAGTAAAATGGAAAACTGTACAGTGACAGAACGTGAGAACTCGCAAAATCTTCCTGTAAAATCCCTTTATACACAGGGGTTTTTTATTTTACATCATGAAGTAAGACAACCCCTTTTCAAAGCACCTACTTACACTTCAGCATTTTAACTACCAGCTGAAAATTGATTTTAAAAGAGTACGCTGTTAACTGACTGGAAAAATATTGATCAGAATGAAGCAAAGTTAGGCAAAAGGAAATTACTCTAAGACAATACTTTTCCAATTTTATATCGCTCTACATTTTATCTAGAATAAATATTTTTCTTCCTTTTTATCGGTGGAAGTTGAAATTCAATTTTTTCTTATTAGAACAGATTTTAAATACATACACCTTTGCTCTAACTTCGTTATGTTATTATGTTCTCCCTTTTTTATTTTCCTTTACCTTAGATGTACCTTTAGTGGAAAAATAAAGGCCAGATCTTCTCAAAAGAAAGTACAGTTCTGTCCGGGATTTTTCCCCCTGCTCCTTTGCATGCAAATAACTGTGAATCTCAGGGGATGTGCTGGAGCTTAGGAACATCTGAAAGAAAACATCAGATATGCATTTCTCCTTCCACCTGAAACCAGCTTTCTATTTCACTAACATACTCAGACAGAACTAAGGGGAATAAACCCCTAAATCCAGTATCACACCACAGGAATTCAATTATGATTGCATCTAATCCCATTAAGAGTACTTCTGACTTAAGATGTGTAGAATGTTACACAACTCCAAGGTATGCTAAGCAAGTTACATATTTATATAGAACGTATGGTTTGAAATGAGAGCATTAGTTATGCAATATGTTGACTTCAGCAACAAAACCAGTGTTAAGAAGTTCTGATCCCATGCCTCAGACCCTACGTATAGAAAACTGCAAATGAACGCTACCAACAGATGAAGAAGAAACAAAACAAAGCTACCTCTCCTTCCTCCTGTGTTACAAACCAGGTAAAGGAACCGATCTGAGCTAAAATTAATTCAGCAAAGAACTCACAAAAACTGAATCACAAACCCATGCAGGTCAGGTAGATGTTACCATTTTCAAAAGGAGGAGACAAAGGAGCCACCTGAAGGGGTGCCTGAGCAGGAGCTTTAGGAGCCAAAACCAGAAGCTGGGCCAATCATCGAGACAGCTGCTCGAGATATTCAATGGCTTTGCTTTAGCCATTTCAACCAGACATTGTCAGAGCGCAACACAATTGTTACCTAGCAAGACACTGTTATCTTAGCAAAGAGCAAGTACACAGTTCTACTCAGTCTGCAGGACAAAACTGCAGAAGTACCCATTAAAAGCTGGCAACCACATTAACTTTATGCTCATTCCATGAAATGCATTATTCATTTTTATTCCTCTTCTTCCAATAAAACTGCTCAGAACAATGACTCACATCTAAGCATACTAACCTAGAATCCTTCAATTTCCATATACGCAAAGGAACCAACGTCATTACTAAGCTCTTAAAGGAAAATTGCCCCAGGCTGGTCTGTACTATTATCAATTCTATCCAGACTTCTACAGAGATAGGCAACAAAGGCTTTTCGGGTTGATAGCTGCAGTTTCCACTGCTGCATTTTCCTCCTGTCCACTGCCACTTCCAGAAAATCGGATTTGAGGACACAAAGCAAAAGTTGAGCAGGCAAGAGACAGAATGGACACTACAGGACTGCAGGAAAATAATGAAATGAATGTGATTTTGGAAGCACACCAGGTTCTTCAGACACTAAATAATGCAGTTCAACCAAGAAACACAAGGTTGCTTTCGCTTCTATTGTTCTCCTGTCCTGCAGTCTAAATTGAGCTGGTGTGAATGCAGTAACATGGGCAGGCTTCACTTGACAGGGGAGCGTCCTAGCTCACAACAAAGAATGCATTATGCATAGCTTCACCGCTGTTCACCTGAACAGTTACGTTACAGTAAGACTAGGTACATCTGTCTACAGCGCTGCTGGCACACAGCTGGGTGCAAATGCAGTTTAAGCTATTTCAGCCACACTGAAGCAGAAGGGGAGGTTCTGGTAGGTGTTCCAGCCTGTTCATCTCCCCATTTGCCACCAATGAACAGGTTCACTGGTAGCAAACATAAAGGCTGAGTTGAAGAAGTATTTTAACTCCATAAACAACGTCAAATGGAAGCTTTAGGAAAATCTAAACGAGTCAATCAATGTAAAAAAAGAACAGCATCTTTTTGGGTTTTAGTATCTCTGCTTAACACGAAAGGAGTGCTTGGCTCGCAGCCTGCACAAGTGTCTTTCCCAGGATTTCTGCCATAAGAGCTTCAAACCAGAAGTGCTGTCATGAAAAACGCTTTTCTTACTCAGCAGACCAAAGTGGAATACAAAATACAAAGCTCAGCTTCAACAGTCATCGTTGTGCCCATGCTATCAATTAAAATAAAGGAGCAATAATGCTAGGAAAAACACAATCCCAGATCCATCTTTTTCTTTCTAAGACAGCTGAGGACTGTGTGAGAAAGTACAACCTGAGCAAGCTGAAGTTAAACTAGTAAACGTCAGAAGGAATGCGCAGTAAAAATATTTCAGAGTCAGAACTGAATGCAATAAACACCTAGAACTAAGGATAGGAGAAAAGATCCCTTCTTCGGGATTTTTGTTCTGGCTTGGTTTTGGAAGGGTTTTCTGTTGTTGTTTTGGTTGTTCGTTGGTTGGTTGTTTTTATTTAACGGAGGTATGTGCAAATTTACTACTGGGGGAATGGATCCCTCTTCAAACAGATAACCAATATATGCCTAATATCAGAAAAATAAGTCCTTAATACAGGAAGATGAATTGCAGAGTTAAATGATGGTATGCTGCAGGCAGGGATTACCAGTCACACGGTACACAGAAACAAACTTGCACCCTCTCTCCCATGCAGTGAAATATATAACATGATTTGTAGGCTGGTGTCAAACGTCACCATGTCTTTCCGAGAGTAGCGTATGACAGCACCAAGGACTCAATGATGATTTGCTTAACTGCAAAGCCAACCCATTGAAAACCAATCTGAACAAAAACCAAAGCAAAATAAATGCCTTTTGTTGGTAAAAAAACAAATCAATCAACAGGTGAGAAAACAGAACAGGAAAAAAACATTGCACTGTCTCAGATTAATACAACAAAAATCAGAAACTCTAGATGTCACTAAATGCAATGAAGTTTGAGAGCCATACTCGTAACTAGAAACCTTATCTGTCTGCACCTGCAACATTTTGAATGAAAGACTGGCTGCAGTAGCATGGAAAATATTTGCTAAGGTGGACGCTTCTCAAGCATTACACACTATTTCTGACAGTCAAAGAAGCCAACATTTTCCCAAGGCTCTGTGAATCCAGTTTGAATTTGATGACTGATTTCTTCAAAGATGTGACGACAGTTGGCAGTGATCCAGCCCAATGCTGCTGGGAATGAGCAGGATTTTGCCCTGAACCTGCTGACAAATTCTAGGGCCCCAAGCAGTGCCAGTGAAGAGCTGTTACTGACTCTCAGTATTGTCTCCTGTTGACTTCAGTCAGTCTGAGAGCTTTAGACTGGCAGAAAGGCCAGAAAAACCTAGAAGGGAAAATGAGGAAAGGCAGACTGGAACATGCCGAGGAGATTGACAAGAGACTGAAGTTCTGTGCACGGCTATTTCAGCCTGAAATCTGGAACAGAATCAGATGGGAAACTGCTCAGGGACAGAGAGACTTTCTGTGGCAGAATGGTTAGAGAAAGAAAGCTTAACTCTGAAATCTGTGAAGGCAGAGAATGAGAACAACTCAGAACATGGGGGAGTGGGGCAAGAGATGGCAATGGGGAAGGCCAAAAGGAAAAGTCACTACCAGGAATTCTACCTTTCACAAAAGGATGAGTGCCTGTCTTGGTAAGCCCGCTGTGTCTTTAACTTAATTTTTGCATATATAAAATTTATTTTGTTATGCTTATTTAGGAAAGGCATGTGCTCTCTTCTTTAATATATCCTACATCAGGTGCAAGGTTCTTTTTATTCCTCTGGAAGACAGGCTGGACGTGTGCTGTCTACAATAGGTTTTTCTAACGTATTCACATTACATGTAAAAAGCTATTAGAAAGAAGCTGCGAAATTGGCCAACAGAACTCTGAACTTCAAGTCTACTGACCAAACCTGAGTATCAGTTGCATCTATTAAACAGTGGGCAGTGGGAGGGGAATAGGTTTATTCTTAAAAACAAAACCAGAAAGAACTGTAATTACCCAAGTAATTTCAATCTTCTGTTTTTGAAGGTGTCACTGTTAAATTTAAAACACTGACATACTGCATAGTGAAAAAAAATCTGTTACAAATACAATTAAATATAAAACCTCCAACATTAAAAATTGGAGAAATGTTATTCACAGACAAAAAACAAGCCAAACCAAAACAAAAAAAAAAAAAAGAAAAAAAAAAGGGGGGGGGGGGGGGGGGAGAAAAAAGAAAGAAATCTAGGATAAAATTTTGACCCTTCAAAGGAATTTAAAAAAAAAAACCACCAACACCTTATTGACTTCAGTGAGGGTAGGATATCACCTACTAACGACTCAGTTCTGTCAACACTCTAGGCTGTGCAGTCTATTCATTGGAAATGCTGTCATGAGTAAAGAGAGGCCTCAGATAAAGAGCTTCATGCTACCTTCCTTCTTGAAATGCTTTTAAGCATCCGATTTGCTTAAATAGCCTACAGCAAGACTTCCAGATTATTCACACTGCCTACCACTAGACATGTACATACAGTGTTGTCTCAGAGAAACCATATTCTAATAAATATGGCTTCTAATTCTAATAGTGACACACTTTATTTTTAGGCTATAGGTCAAACCTCTCTTCGGTACACACAGACATCTGGTGTAGGTCAGACCTAGTAATTTCACTTAGCACATGCTAAATGGATAGCAGGCAGTTAACTGGTTTTTGTTCTGAGGCTATTCAGATGTTCTGACTTAAAGCCATCAGCCAAAATACTCACTTTCAATGAAAGTCAAGAAAAACATACTTGAAAAATATTTTACTCGCTCACTGCTCAATCCACAAAAAACTATAAAAGTATCAGAAGTGATTTTTTAATCACTTGTAAGCACTGAGTTGGTAAAACTAATGTCTCTCTTGCTACTTGACCAAGCACATCACAAATAATAACCAAGACTGTTAACTTGTCTTAATGAAAGTTTCCAAGGATATAGGGACTGGCTGTGAACAACTGACCCAACAGCTTCTGCTGAAACGGGCGTGAGGACTGCACAGTTCACAAAGGTATTCTCTGCCTCATGCCTCCTAAGTTTTATTGAACAAAATACAATTAAACAGACAATACACCATAAAACAGCAACAGAGGAGCGTTCACAACAGATTTTTCCATCTATCAAAATGGGGTGTAACCATTACCTCTTTAGAATGATTCTTAATCTTACCCACAAGCTCTGCACATTCGCTGTATATCGTATATGGGCAAGAGCATCCAAATCAAATGTTTATGTTACACTGCAAAATCTACTTGATATTTGGGTAGCAAAAGTGAACCAATTTTCATTGGATATGCAGCATCTGTAGAAATTAATTCTTTTTATTTAGGTTTGTAAAAATTATTTACAGAATCTAGTTCTGTATGTGTCAATTATATTTAATTTGAAACATTTTTAATCCATTGGGGGTTAGCTTAACCTCCTGACTAAACATCCATTTTTATAAGGATATAACTTTTTAATACAGAAGAATGTTTTGAGAATTATTTATTTAATGTTTTTCCTTTACTGGTGGATGCTAGAGTAGAATTTATTATATAATTAAAAAAAAACCCTCAACAACCTAGCTTTAATATTTCTTTTAGTTTTACCTTTAAAATCCTGTGTTCTTATGTTGCCTTTCCAACCAGTCTTTATCCCCAAAACTCACACATAGGCTTGTTGTCTTAAGACCACTGAAAGTTCTTCTATTAATTAATTTTTCTAGTGACAAGCAAGCAAGAGTGATGAGTATGTTTCCACCTTTAGTACTCATTTTTCCCCTCTTTGGGAAGTAAGACCATGATCCCTGATATGGTCATTCTGTGAATCTATTCCCACTGTAAGTTAAAATCTTGTGTCCACTTAAAGATGACTAACACTGAGTGACCTACCTTGTTTTTCCCCAAAGGCTACAGTAGCCTTCCAGCTAACAAATCATACTAGTCACTCTGAATTTTCTACTCATTAAGTTTAACCTTTTAAGCCTTTTTTTTTAGCGGGTTGTATCACATTCCCATTTCCTCATTATCCTACCAATGCCTGCTGTTAAGTATGTGCCAAGTACTGCAGCACTCCACCTTTTTAAGGAAACAGGGTCTTTCACCTGAAATACCCAAGAAAGGCATTAACCATTTTTACTTCATCTTCTGTTTTGACACTCCGAAAGAATGCCTAAGTTTCCAAGTGCGGTCATACAGTAACTGTCTGGCAGGGACACACCACTTCATACCTCATAAGGAAAAAAGTAGTAACCATATTTTGAGGTATTCATAACCTAGGAACAGATCCAACAGTGGCAAAGAATTATGCTCACAAAAAAACAGGCAATGGGAAATTCTAAGCTATGCTGGCTCATCTTCATTCAAAGATTACACACCTGTAATATCCCAGAGTGGCTTACAGCTGCATGGGGCTCACTTGGAAAAGGTATCATATGATCCGGAAAAAAGCTCTGGAACAATAACAATTTGTATCAAAGTTCAAGAAAAATAAATATAAAACTTCCTATCCCTTTTGGATGCAAAATTAAAGTTCTCCATGCCCTGCAAGAAACTGCAGGTTCTCTGATCCAGGAATTCACATTTACCTTACTATCATTCCTCAATTTGTGGTATCTGATATATTATTTGCTGAAAACCTTAAAAACTTTGAGAAAACATCACCAGTTTCTGGAATCAAGAGGGTTTCCTACACCACTACTTGGCTCTTAGTGCTGTTTTTCTAGTAGTAATTTCTATTGCTATTGACGTTTAAGAGTTGCCTGGGGGTTCAACGTGCTGCAAAGTAGGGGCAACATATGCCAACAGTGTTTTCTACTGCTTTCCTTACACTAGAAACCCAGCAAACCTTTTTTGGAAAAACTGCCAGTAATAGAGAATAAGTCCTCTCAGTTTTTATCTAACTATCCACTTTGTGTACGAATATCAGTTAGATCTGACAACATCAATATGGTATGGTTAAAAAGTCCACATTTAAAGTGTTGATTTCATTATCAAGGAAAGCTCAAGGGGTAATTTATGGATAGACCTGCAGCTGGGGAGTTCAGTACACTCATGCAAATATGAACCAGCCAAGAATTTGATCACTACTTATGAAGTAAAGGCACAGCTACAGGTTGGGCAGAGAAGAGATTCAGAGCAGCCCTGTGGAGAAGGACCTGGGGGTGCTGGTCGATGAGAAAATGAACATGAGCCGACTTCAGTGTGCACTCCCAGCCCAGAAAGCCAACCGTATCCTGGGCTGCATCAAAAGGAGCGTGACCAGCAGGGCAAAGGAGCTGATCCTGCCACTTTACTCTGCTTTTGTGAGACCTCACCTGGAGCATTGTGTGCAGTTCTGGTGTCCTCAACATAAAAAGGACATGGAACTGTTGGAACAAGTCCAGAGGAGGGACAAGAGGGTGATCAGGGGACTGGAGCACCTCCCGTATGAAGATTGGCTGAGAAAGTTGGGGCTGTTCAGCCTGGAGAAGAGAAGGCTGCGTGGAGACCTCATAGCAGCCTTCCAGTATCTGAAGGAGGCCTATAGGGATGCTGGGGAGGGACTCTTCAGTAGGAATTGTAATGATAGGACAAGGGGTAACGGGTTCAAACTTAAACAGAGGAAGTTTAGACTGGATATAGGGAAGAAATTCCAGGTGAGGCACTGGAATGGGTTGCCCAGGGAGGCTGTGAATGCTCCATCCCTGGCGGTGTTCAAGGCCAGGTTGGACGAAGCCTTGGGTGGAATGGTTTAGTGGGAGGTGTCCCTGCCCATGGTAGGGGGGTTGGAACTTGATGATGTTAATGTCCTTTCCAACCCTAACTATTCTATGATTCTAAGTTTTCCCAAGGTCTGGACAAGTTTGAAGCTAATATTCCCTTGACCATCAAATGTCCAGTGACCTTCATTTTTAATAAAACTGAACTACTGGTAGGGTTGATTCATATCAACAGAGCATCCCTGCTACACCTGGGTTCACAGTACCCAGAAGAATGACTCAAGCAGAAACAGTAAACTCTCTGATCAACCACAGTTGCTTATGCTAGTCATACCTGCATGTCTGCCACACTCCACAGCTGGTTCCAAGCACTGGCTAACCAACACACTTCTTTGAAAGCTTCTCAACTAACCATTGACTGTCTCAAGCTTAGGATTTTTCACTGGTGCAATGACACCTCTAGATTGGGGAGTACATGATTTGCCCAGAGAAACACAGGTGGAGAAAGAAAAAGCCTCAGATCTCTTGGATCTTTTGTTACCTTAATATTTACCTTTTCATCTTTTTCACAGGTAGATAATTTGAGTTCCCTGCCACTGTTCACCTTTCAAGTCCTCATACATTTCTATTTCTCCCTTTGACATCTGAAACAAGCTGGCTTTACAAAAGACGGCATTACCAGTGACCCAAATACACCATGCATTTGAGCAACCAGAGGGTGAACTCCTCCAGCTGAGCCAGGACTGCTTCCACGGCCTTTGTCATCAGCCACAGCCTGAATTAGCAACATTAACCTTTGGCAATACCCTTGAATTAGGAGTTGTCTCTGCTCTCCTTCCATTCCTTACATACACTAACTCTGGCTTCACTTCCACTTGCTCCTAACAGGCTACAGCTGCTCACAGCCCTTTGTGTCAGCTGTCATGTAGCTGCAGCTGTGAGAAGCTGCCACAGGGCACCACTGGCCCAGAACATCCAATTTTCACTTAAACAATAAAATCCATCTTTGCTACAGATGCCCCTCCTCACACTGCTTCATTTTATGTTTTGTTGTCACTCGATGGAAACTTCACTCAATCTCAATCACTTTATTTTGTTGCAGGTCTATGTGCAAACTTCAATAAAGTTAAGCCCATGCCTGCATGATGTTTATAGCTGAGACTAATTAACAGCTGAGCTAGTGGAGAGGCAAAGATATGTTGCTTGGCCTCCCTCTGCTCAGCTTTGGGCCAAGGCAGGGGAGCAGGCCTGCTGTCCTGTCGCTGGTCACTCCACTAAGGTGGTCGTGTGTTCTCAGAAGCCCCAACAGAAGGTGGGGATGCTCAAAGGCTGGTAGTTGCGAAGCAGAGGAGGAGAGGTGGGCAGGCTGCCTTACCTTGCCTGGGCGGCAGGCTGCTGGCCCTCCCTTCGCTGTTTTGTCTCCTCCAAGGCTGCTTTTGGTTCCATCCTGTACATGGTAGGTCCTTTTCCGTAGACGTCCAGTTCCACCTTGGGGAAAGCAGCAGGACCTGGTGTCTGTAAGAGAGGCAGGGAGGTTGCTGGGTACACAAGTGTTCTGCTGACAGGAAGGGTACTCAACAAAATGATCACACACTCGCTGTACAACATGCACAGTGGATTAAACCAGCACACTAAAGCAAACAAGCACAGTAAAGCGAACTGGGTAGATATTTCTATACAGTAAGTAAGTACAGTAAAACAAATTGTGTACATGTATATAAGTAAAGTACAGATGACAATTAGCAGTGCATCGAATCAATACTGCAGAGAGAGACCAGAGACTTAGAAGAAAGACATCACCAGCCATCATCAAACCATCCTCCAGGCCCACACTTCAGCTGGGAAGCCCCATTGCAGCCATTGCCGGGAGACTCAGGTAATCAGGAAAGTTCCTACGAGGTCCATCCACACATAGGTGAGGCCTCGGAGTCAGCTACAAGAGGCTCCTGCTTTTGTACCCTTAGAAACACAAGGGGCTTTATGCCAGCTCTGCCACTGTTTACTCGTGGGCCCGTGCAGTTCCTCATCATCTCAGTGTTGGTCACACTGACAGCATTGGCCAGGTGGCCCAGCGTGCCCAAGCAGGAAGCTCACGGAACAGCTGCACCCTCATGGTTTCCTGCCTCTTTCCGACAAACAGTCACCATGAACATACACACATGGACTCTGCCAAATACACTGTGAAAAACCCACACTGGGTTGTCTCTCAGTCAGGAGAGGGAATCAACTCTCAGCGAGGTTCCCATCCGTTACAGTCACAGCCAAATCCAAGCACAGGAGCGGTATGCACATAGAGATGGAGACGAAAATGGAGATAAGAAAAATAATGTAAAAGAATATTTTCTTTTCACAAAATAATGGAAAACAACCAAAATTGTCTTCCTGATACAGACACTCAAGTTTTCTACTGCAATTGAAAATAATCTGAACAAAACAAAACTCTCTTGGAGCCAAGACTACCCATTTTCTAAGAGCCTTCTCAGCTTTCACAGTGGCACACACAGTCCTGACTTCCACAGGAGGAACTCAAAGGTACGCTTCTGTTGAGCTGGACATTTGTGATGGAGGTTCTGTGGGAGTATGGGCCCTGAATACCCCATGAGGGAGGCCATCTCTGCTTTTATAACAGGGACACAGGGCTATGACTTCAGTTTTCCAGAGAAAAAGAATGTTGTGCTTTGATTTGATTAACCCAGCTGTGATTGATGCAAGAAGCCTCAGTGTCTGTATTTCAGGCAGCCTGCTTGCACAAGTCACACAGTGTTTATGGTGAAGATTTCACGTGCCACACGCCTGACAAATTACTTTGCCCTTTTAAGTAGAGAAAGAATGCATTTCACATGGTATCTGCAAACTGTGAACAGCACTAATAAGAAGAGGACTTGATCTTACAAAGTGCTGTGCTTATTCAGCCCTGCAGATAGAAGAGATCTTTCCAGTCTGTGCTGTGGGCTTCAGGTTTTAGTTAGGCCTGGATCTTGGTGACAGTTCATTTTAAGCTATGGTACAGTTCCCTCAGCAGATCCAGCATCAATACCTCCAGATGTTTGTATAGACTAGTGCCAGTTTGCTTAGCCACTGCACTCACACAAAGCAGCAAGTCCACTGTCTGCAAGGAAAATGATTCATATCCCCATGAGGGTGCCCGAGCACAGTCACTGTATCTCACAAGCCAGATTCCACCAGAGCTGAGAATCATGAGTCTGCTATTTTGATGGTTGCCACCAAATAGTTCAGGACTGCCTTTGCACCTGCATCAGGACTGCCAGAAAACACCCAGTCTGCGGCAGTGCCTATAATCTACCAGTTGTGGACATGCTGTATCAGTTCACTCCTTCTCACACCCTTTCCCCTGACTGCAAGGCTGAAGGACAGCCTCTACCTGGGTCCCAATACCCTTGGGTAAGGAGCATTCTGGAGGGTAGATTTTGTCTAGTTAAGCCCACCAGCACTTTTGGATCACTGACTACTGCGGCGCTTGAGCCTTTTGGGCATCTCCCCACTGCCCCAGTCCTGCCAGCCCATCTGTGCCAAGCACTTACAATCAACTGAGGGAAGCAGAGTAATGAGGACGTATTTAATGAAATGCTCAGTACTACTAAGGCCATAAATGATAGAATCACAGAATACCTCCCTACTGAACACAAGTGCACGTGTCCTGTCTTTCACACAACTGCCTCCTGTGCTCTTCAAGATGCCTTCCTCAGCTTACGTGGTTTACCTTTAATGCTTATTTCTATTCAAGGTGGTTTGAATCCTATTAACCCTTAAAGCTCTCACAATGCAATCAGAGAAACCCAAGCTGGATCAAACTATTTTTACAGAAGTCACCTGTTAGAAACATGCATGCCAGGAGGTAAATTGCTCTTTTGTTAGATTTATTCTCAATTACCTTTATGCAGATGTTGGTTTGGGGCTGCACCTGTGGAGCTATTGGTGACTCCCATCCAATGCAAGTGGGTGTAGTCACTGGCAGCAGATGTCTGCATTCAAGACATGGTGCCACCTGAAGAACAAGCCACATCACATCATGTCATGAAGGCTATCAAGAGGTTTTCAGTATTTTCCTGGTTAGAGTCTGCAGCAGCAAAGTCACTAGAAACATTGAAGCTGATAGCCACAGCTGCTGGGACGGATCCTTACAGATCAAAGGCTACTGAGAAAATAGGAAGACAACTGGAAAGAGTGACTTTACTGACAACTAAAACTAGGCCAGAAAG
>NW_026637374.1:0-29870 GCF_028554395.1 Pezoporus wallicus
CATCTTGAGAGCGGGAAAAATGGGAGAATTGAGGGGAAATTGGGAAAAATTGGGGAGAATGGGAGGAAATTTGGAAAAACTGAAGAGCATGGGGAAAATTTGGGAGAAATCTGGGGAAAATTGTAGAAAGTGTGGGAGAATGGGAAAAAAATTGGAAAAATCAAAGAAAATGGGGAAAATTTGGGAAAAAATGGGAGAAATCTGGGGAAAATGGGAGAGAGTGTGAGAAAATGGGAAAAAAATAGGAGAAAATTGGGAAAAATGGGGGAAATTGGAAAAATTGGGAGAAAACGGAAGAAATCTGGGGGAAAGTGTGAGAAAATGGGGAAAATGGGAGAAAAATTTTAAAAATTGAAGAAAATAGGGAAAATTGGAGAAAATGGGAAAAAATCAGGAAAAAATGGGAGAAATCTGGGGAAAATTAGGAGAAGATTTGGAAAAATTGAAGAAAATGGGGAAAATCGGTAAATTTTGAGAGAAACTGGGAGAAATTTGGAAAAATTGGAGAAAATAAAGGAAAATTGGGGGGAAATGGGGAGAGCCGGGGGAATCAGATGGGGAAATGGGGCCGGGGGGGGCCCCACATCTCCCCATGGGGGGATCCCGCCGTGGGGCGCCCCCAGCCCCACACTGACCCTTCCAGCGCTGCCCGGGGGCGGGGCCTGGTCCCACTCTCGCCAATCAGAGCGCTGGCCCAGCCCCTCCCGCCCTTTTCCAGCCAATCAGAGCGCGGCGCCGCCTCACTCTGCTTCCCCCTCCCCGGCGCCGTTTGAAATCGCTGACGTCACGGCGGCCACGCCCTCCTCCCCGTCCCGCGCGCTGATTGGCCGCCGCCGCTCTCCCGCCTTCTTTCGATTGGCCCCTCCGGGTTCTACCTCCCCTCTCACCCCCCCCCGATGACGTCATTCTCCCCCGCCGCGATTGGAGGACGCGCTGCCAAGCCCCTCCCTCCCTTCTGATTGGCTCTGGCGATCGCGGGAACGGGACGGGGGCGGGGCTTATGGGACACTCGAGGAAACCCACGGGGCTACCGCTGAGGCTCATGGGATGGTGGAGGACCCCCATTGGCGGTCATGGGACACTGGAGGACCCCATTGGGCTGCCCCAGAGGCTCATGGGATGGTGGAAGACCCCATAGGCGCTCATGGGACGCTGGAGGACCCCCATTGGATTGCCCCCGAGGCTCATGGGACACTGGAGGACCCCCATTGGATTGCCCCTGAGGCTCATGGGACACTGGAGGACCTCCATAGGCGCTCATGGGACACTGGAGGACCCCATTGGGCTGCCCCAGAGGCTCATGAGATGGTGGAAGACCCCATAGGCGCTCATGGGACGCTGGAGGACCCCCCCGGGCTGCCCCCGAGGCTCATGGGACGCTGGAGGACCCCCATTGGATTGCCCCGGAGGCTCATGGGACACTGGAGGACCCCCATAGGCGCTCATGGGACACTGGAGGACCCCCATTGGATTGCCCCGGAGGCTCATGGGACTCTGGAGGACCCCCATTGGATTGCCCCTGAGGCTCATGGGACGCTGGAGGACCCCCATAGGTGCTCATGGGACACTGGAGAACCCCCATAGGCGCTCATGGGACGCTGGAGGACCCCATTGGATTGCCCCCGAGGCTCATGGGACACTGGAGGACCCCCATTGGATTGCCCCCGAGGCTCATGGGACACTGGAGGACCCCCATTGGATTGCCCCCGAGGCTCATGGGACACTGGAGGACCCCCATAGGCGCTCATGGGACGCTGGAGGACTCGGAGCTCTTTATTGGCCGCTCTAGGCGGGCGCCACGGAGGAGTTGGAGACCGAGGAGACCTCGGTGCGGGACGTGGAGACCTCGGAGCCGTCGTCGACCTTCTTCCCGAAGAGCTGCAGGATGCAGTTCCGGAACTGCGCGAGCCCCGGGTCAGCGCCGTGGGGCCAGAGCCGGACCCACACACACAGCCCCGGGCCCACACACACAGCCCCGGACCCACAGACACAGCCCCAGACCCACAGACACAGCCCCAGACCCACAGACACAGCCCCAGACCCACAGACACAGCCCCACACCCACAGACACAGCCCCAGACCCACACACACAGCCCCGGACCCACACACACAGCCCCGGACCCACACACACAGCCCCGGACCCACACACACAGCCCCGGGCCCACACACACAGCCCCGGACCCACACACACAGCCCCGGACCCACAGACACAGCCCCGCACCCACAGCCACAGCCCCAGACCCACACACACAGCCCCGGGCCCACACACACAGCCCTGGACCCACAGACACAGCCCCGGACCCACACACACAGCCCTGGACCCACAGACACAGCCCCGGACCCACACACACAGCCCTGGACCCACAGACACAGCCCCGCACCCACACACACAGCCCCGGACCCACACACACAGCCCCGGACCCACACACACAGCCCTGGACCCACAGACACAGCCCCGCACCCACACACACAGCCCCGGACCCACACACACAGCCCCGGACCCACACACACAGCCCTGGACCCACAGACACAGTCCCGCACCCACACACACAGCCCCGGACCCACAGACACGGACCCACACACACAGCCCCGCACCCACAGACACAGCCCCAGACCCACAGACACAGCCCCAGACCCACAGACACAGCCCCGCACCCACAGACACAGCCCCAGACCCACAGACACAGCCCTGGACCCACAGACACAGCCCCACAGACCCCAGCCCTGCCGTAGCTCCCAGCTCTAAGCTCCGTGTCCCATCTCCATCACGTCCATCTCTGACCTCCCTTCTCCATCTCCACCTCCTGTCTTCATCACCTCCATCTCCCACCTCCATCACCTCAATCGTCTCCATCTCCCATCTCCATCATCCCCATGTCCCACCTCCATCTCCTACCCCCATCTCCATCACCCCCATCTCCATCACCTCCATCTCCATGTCCCGCCTCCAGTCCCATGTCCTGTCTCCATCATCCCCATCTCCACCATCTCGATCATCTCCACCTTCTGTTTCCATCACCTCCATCTCCAATCTCCATCATCCCCACATCCCATCTCCATCACCTCCATCTCCTCTCCCCATCTCCCATCTCCATCATCCCCATGTCCCAACTCCACCTCTGTCTCCCATCCCCATCACCTCCATCTCCTATCCCCATCCCCATCACCTCCATCATCTCCACCTCCCATCCCCATCACCTCCACCTCCTATCCCCATCTCCATCACCTCCATCACCTCCATCATCTCCATGTCCCATCCCCATCACCTCCATCACCTCCACCATCCCCACATCCCATCTCCTCTCCCCAACTCCATCATCCCCATCACCTCCATCATCCCCATGTCCCATCTCCACCTCCCATCCCCATCACCTCCATCTCCTATCCCCATCTCCATCACCTCCATCATCTCCACCTCCCATCTCCATCACCTCCATCTCCTCTCCCCGTCTCCATCCCCTCCATCACCTCCACCATCCCCACGTCCCATCTCCACCTCCCATCCCCATCACCTCCACCATCCCCATGTCCCATCTCCACCATCCCCATGTCCCACCTCCACCACCTCCACCATCTCCACCATCCCCATGTCCCATTTCCTATCCCCATCCCCATCACCTCCATCACCTCCACCATCCCCATGTCCCACCTCCATCACCTCCACCATCTCCACCATCCCCATGTCCCATCTCCACCATCCCCATGTCCCATCTCCACCCCCCATCCCCATCACCTCCACCATCCCCACGTCCCATCTCCACCATCCCCATGTCCCACCTCCACCACCTCCACCCCCCCATCCGCACCCCCACGCGCCCCCCACCTGTCTGTTCATGAACACGTAGATGATGGGGTTGTAGATGGTGGCGCTCTTGGCGAAGTATGCGGGGAGCGCGGCGGCCAGCGGGTGGAAGGCGTAGCCGGGGTTGGCGGCGGCGAAGCAGGCGAAGATGGTGTAGGGCCCCCAGCAGAAGCAGTAGGCCAGGATCATCACCACCACCATGCGCGACACCTCCCGCTCCGCCTTCTGCGTCGACTCCGACTCCTTCTGCTGCGCCGCCACCTGCGGGGACAGCCGGCAATGGGGGGCGCCGTGGGGCTCCGCGCTCGCTCGCGAGGCTCTCTGGGCCTGGATGTGTCTCTAGGGGGCGTTATCAATCTCTATGGTGGCGATGGGGTTCTCTGGGTCTCTGTGGTCTTGATGAGTCTCTAGGGGGCGCTATGGGTCTCTAGGGGGCGCTATCGCTCTGTATGGTAGCTATGAGGCTCGCTGTGTCTCTATGCGTCTCTGCTCTCTATGGGTCGCTGTGGGTCACATGGCGTGGAAGGCCAGCCATGCTATGGGTCGCTATGGGTCACTATGGGGTGCTACGGGTCAGGCTATAGGTCTCTATGGGTTGCTGTGGGTCACTCAGGGTGCAGATGGCCAGCCACACTATAGGTCTCTGTGGGTGCTATGGGTCGCTATGGGTCTCTATGGGGGCTGTGGGTCACTCATGGCGTGGATGGCCAGCCACACTATGGGTCAATATGGGTGCTATGGGTCATGCTATGGGTCTCTCTGGGGGCTGTGGGTCACTCACGGCGTGGATGGCCAGCCACACTATGGGTGCTATGGGTCACTATGGGTGCTGTGGGTCTCTATGGGTGCTATGGGTCACTATGGGTGCTATGGATCTCTATGGGTCTCTCTGGGGGCTGTGGGTCACTCACGGCGCGGATGGCCAGCCACACTATGGGTCGCTATGGGTGCTATGGGTCGCTATGGGTGCTATGGGTCGCTATGGGGGCTGTGGGTCACTCACGGCGCGGATGGCCAGCCACACTATGGGTCGCTATGGGTGCTATGGGTCGCTATGGGTGCTATGGGTCTCCCTGGGGGCTGTGGGTCACTCACGGCGCGGATGGCCAGCCACACTATGGGTCACTATGGGTGCTATGGGTCGCTATGGGTCTCTATGGGTCGCTATGGGTCTCCCTGGGGGCTGTGGGTCACTCACGGCGCGGATGGCCAGCCACACTATGGGTCACTATGGGTGCTATGGGTCGCTATGGGGGCTGTGGGTCACTCACGGCGCGGATGGCCAGCCACACTATGGGTCACTATGGGTCTCTATGGGTCACTATGGGTCTCTATGGGTCGCTATGGGTCTCTATGGGTCGCTATGGGTCTCCCTGGGGGCTGTGGGTCACTCACGGCGCGGATGGCCAGCCACACTATGGGTCGCTATGGGTGCTATGGGTCGCTATGGGTGCTATGGGTCGCTATGGGGGCTGTGGGTCACTCACGGCGCGGATGGCCAGCCACACTATGGGTCGCTATGGGTGCTATGGGTCGCTATGGGTGCTATGGGTCGCTATGGGGGCTGTGGGTCACTCACGGCGCGGATGGCCAGCCACACTATGGGTGCTATGGGTCGCTATGGGTCTCTATGGGTCGCTATGGGTCTCCCTGGGGGCTGTGGGTCACTCACGGCGCGGATGGCCAGCCACACTTGCAGGTAGCAGAGGATGATGATGGAGAGCGGGAGGAAGCAGCAGGTCACCATGAGCACCACCATGTAGGACTGCACCCCCGGGTCCGAGCTGCCGCTGAACACGTCGGGGCCGCACGAGGTCTTCAGCCCGTGGGGCCAGTACCTGCAGCGACCCCCAAGCACTATGGGTCACTGTGGGTCACTGTGGGTCACGCTATGGGTGACTATGGGTAACACTGTGGGTCACACTATTGGTCTCTATGGGTTACTAAGGGTCACTATGAGTCACACTATGGATCACCATGGGTCACAATATGGGCCACTATGGGTCACACTGCGGGTCTCTATGGGTCACTATAGGTCACGCTATGGGTTGCTATGGGTCACTATGCATCACACTATGGGGTCACTATGGGTCACACTCTGGGTCTCTATGGGCCACACTATGGGGTCCCTATGGGTCACACTATGGGTTGCTGTGGGTCACACTATGGGTCTCTATGGGCCACACTATGGGTCCCTGTGGGTCACACTCTGGGTCGCTGTGGGTCACACTCTGGGTCGCTGTGGGTCACACTATGGGTCGCTGTGGGTCACACTATGGGTCGCTGTGGGTCACACTATGGGTCTCTCTGGGTCGCTGTGGGTCACACTCTGGGTCCCTATGGGTCACACTCTGGGTCGCTGTGGGTCACACTATGGGTCTCTCTGGGTCGCTGTGGGTCACACTCTGGGTCGCTGTGGGTCAGCCCCACCTGCTCCAGCCGAAGATGGGCGGCGCGGTCCAGGCGCAGCTCCAGACCCAGGAGAAGACGATCCCGGCCACGGCGAGCTTCCCGTCGAACTTGATGTTCCCGAAGGGTTTGCACACCACGAACCAGCGCTCCCAGGAGATGATGGCCAAGGACCAGAGCGCCGTGATGCCTGCGGCACAGGGAGACAGGCCGTAGAGAACAGAGAGAACGGAGAGAGACCATAGAGACATCAGAGACCATAGAGAGACCGGAGAGACCGGAGAGAACGGAGAGAACGGAGAGAACAGAGAGAATGGAGAGAGACCATAGAGACATCAGAGACCATAGAGAGAATGGAGAGACCGGAGAGAATGGAGAGAACGGAGAGAGACCATAGAGACATCAGAGACCATAGAGAGACCGGAGAGAACGGAGAGAATGGAGAGAGACCATAGAGACATCAGAGACCATAGAGAGACCGGAGAGAACGGAGAGAACGGAGAGAATGGAGAGACCATAGAGACATCAGAGACCATAGAGAGAACGGAGAGACCGGAGAGAATGGAGAGAACGGAGAGAACAGAGAGAGACCATAGAGACATCAGAGACCATAGAGAGAATGGAGAGAGACCAGAGAGACATCAGCGACCATAGAGAGAACAGAGAGAGAGCAGAGAGAGACATCATAGAGACACCATAGAGGGACCGGAGAGAGACCGGAGACCATAGAGAGACCAGAGAGACCCCGGAGAGACAGACCCCCAAAACCATAGAGACCAGAGAGGGACCAGAGAGAGAGAGCAGAGACCATAGAGAGACCAGAGAGACACTGATAGAGAGACCAAAGGGGCCCCACAGCTCTGCCCCATTGCTCACCCCCACACCTCCCATGCCCCCCATTGCTCTCCCCCATTGCTCACCCCCTGGCTCACCCCCACATACCCCCCCTCCAGCTCACCCCCACTGCTCACCCCCATTGCTCTTCCCCATTTCTCACCCCCATTTCTCACCCCCATTTCTCACCCCCATTGCTCTTCCCCATTTCTCACCCCCATTTCTCTCCCCCATTTCTCACCCCCATTTCTCTCCCCCATTTCTCACCCCCATTTCTCTCCCCCATTTCTCACCCCCGTTTCTCTCCCCCATTTCTCTCCCCCATTTCTCACCCCCATTGCTCTTCCCCATTTCTCACCCCCATTTCTCTCCCCCATTGCTCACCCCCATTTCTCACCCCCATTTCTCACCCCCATTGCTCACCCCCATTGCTCTCCCCCATTTCTCACCCCCATTTCTCACCCCCATTGCTCACCCCCATTTCTCACCCCCATTGCTCTCCCCCATTGCTCTCCCCCCGTGTCCCCCGCCCCGCTCACCGCAGGCGCTGACGGTGTAGCCCTCGATGACGCAGAGCGGGTGCCCCAGCACGAAGTAGCCGAAGATCTGGTTGACGACGCTGATGGTGCTGGCGATGAGCGTCTCGCCCAGGTCGGCCAGCGCCAGGTTCACCAGGATCCAGTTGAGGGGGTGCCGCAGCTTCTTGAAGCGCCACGTGGCCGCCAGCACCAGCCCGTTGGTGAACACCGACGCCAGCACCACGAAGATCATCCAGAGCGACGTCACGTTGTACACCCACCGCGGCGCGATGTGGTAGTTGGGGCCGTCGAAGGGGCCTGCGGGGTGGGGCGGCGCGGGTCAGACCCATGGACACACACAGTGACCCATGGACACACACAGTGACCCATAGATACACACAGTGACCCACACAGTGACCCATAGACACACACAGTGACCCATAGATACACACAGTGACCCACACAGTGACCCATAGATACACACAGTGACCCATGGACACACACAGTGACCCATAGATACACACAGTGACCCACACAGTGACCCATAGACACACACAGTGACCCACACAGTGACCCATAGACGCACACAGTGACCCATGGACACATACAGTGACCCATAGATACACACAGTGACCCACACAGTGACCCATAGACGCACACAGTGACCCATGGACACACACAGTGACCCACACAGTGACCCATGGACACACGGTGACCCACATAGTGACCCATAGACACACACAGTGACCCATAGACACACACAGTGACCCACACAGTGACCCATAGACACACACAGTGACCCATAGATACACACACAGTGACCCATAGATACACACACACATTGACCCAGAGCGCTGCCCCATAGACACGCACATGCACATTGACCCACAGCCAGACCCACAGCACTGCCCCATAGACACACACACAGACCCATAGCCAGACCCACAGCCAGACCCATAGACACGCACAGACCCACGCATTGCCCCATAGCACTGCCCCCCACCTTGCCCCCTTGCCCCCCGCTCCCCCCGGGCCCCACCGCGGGTGTTGTTGCTGTTGGTGTAGGTGAAGACGCTGTCGCGCGTCGTCTCCTCGTCCTCGTGCCGCCGCCGCGCCGCCATCACCGCCGGCCACGCGGCCGCCATGGGGCCGATGTGGGGTGCGGGGCTGCCGCTATGGGGCTGCTGCGGGGGGGCTGCAACGGCACCGCCGCGCTGCGTCACAGGCTCAATGTGGGGCAAAGGCGCTGCTGTGGGGCACAGCGCTGCTGTGGGGCACGGGGCCGCTGCTATAGGTCGCAGTCCGCTATAGCTCTCAATCCGCTATATGTCACAGCCCGCTACGGGTCGTAGTCCGCTATAGGTCACAGTCTTCTATGGGTCGCAGTCCGCTGTAGGTCACAGTCCTCTATGGGTCACGGTCCGCTATAGGTCGCAATCCACTGTAGGTCTCAGCCCGCTATGGGTCACAGCCAGCTACAGGTATCAGCCCACTATGGGTCACGGTCTGCTATGGGTCTCAGTCCGCTGTGGATCGCGGAGCCACTGTGGGTCACGGTGCCGGCGCCTCTTATACCCACCCCCCCGGATTACCCCCCCGCCCCCCAAGCGCTGAGCCCCCGAATTGGGCCATGTGGGGCAGAGCCCCCCCGGCCCGGCCCGGCCTCACCCCGCTTTGCGCTGATGGGATTGAGCTAATCCCGGCCTCCGCCATCCCCCCCCCAGACCCACACTTGGGGGGCAGCACAGCAGCACCAGCGCCCTGGACCCGCAGTGCAGGGCATCCTGCCCCATAGTGGGTGCTGCGACCCCTGCCCCATAACTGGGCTCTGTGACTCTCTTGCCCCATAGCGGGTGCTGGGGCCCTCCTGACCCACATATGGGGGTGATGAAACCTCCTTCCCCATAGCGGGTGCTGGGGCCCTACTGACCCACATATGGGGGTGATGAACCCCCCTGCCCCATAGCGGGTGCTGGGGCCTTCCTGACCCACATATGGGGGTGATGAGCCCCCCACTGCCCCACAGCCAGTGCTGGACCTGCCCTGCCCTAGAGCAGCGCTCTATGGCTCTCCTCTGCCCCACAGCAGGTGCTATGCCCCCCCACCCCATAGCTGGGTTCTAAGGTCCCTCTCACCCCATAGTGGGGTGCCCCGCCCCCCATAAGCAGGCTCTATGACCCCCCCAGCCCCATAACCAGGCCCTATGATCCCCCACCCCATAACCAGGCTCTATGAGCCCCCTGTCCCATAACTGGGCTCTATGACCCCCCAGCCCCATAACCAGGCTCTATGAGCCCCTGACCCCATAGGCAGGTGCTAGCCCCATAACCAGGCTCTATGATCCTCCCACCCCATAACCAGGCTCTATGGAGCCCCCCACCCCCTAGGGAGGTGCCAGCCCCATATCCGGGCTCTGATGTCCCTCTCACCCCATAGGCGGCTGCTGCCCGCCCCCTGCCCCACACCTGTGTTCAATGACCCTGCCCCATAACCGCGCTCTATGACCCCACCCCCCGCCCCCCAGCGAGTTCCGGCCCCCCCCCCCCGGCGCGGGGCCAAGTGGGGCGCGGGGGGACCCCCCCGGTCCTAAAATAGCCCCGTCCCTAATGAGCAAATGGGGATTAATGGGGGGGGCGGGGGCCCCAAAACCCGCCCCTAATCCCCCCCCCTAAGCCGGATTGTCCGGTCGCTCCAGGGGAGCCCCATGGGGGGGATGCAGCGCCGTGGGGCAGGATGTGGGGAGCTATGGGGCAGTTATAGGTTGCTATGGGGCTGCTGTGGGGCAGTTATAGGGTGCTATGGGGCGCTATGGGGTGCTATGGGGCTGCTGTGGGGCGTCGCAGGCTGCACGGAGCCACCACCAACCACCACGGGGATGCCTTCGGGACGCAGTGGGTCGCTATGGGGCTGCTGTGAGTCACTGTGGGGCACTTGTGGGGCGGTGTGGGGCACTGTGGGTCACTATGGGTCTCTGTTTCTCTATGGGGAGCTATGGGTCTCTATGGGGCACTATGCGTCTCTGTCTCTATGGGTCTCCCTGGGACGCTATGGGTCTCTATGTGTCTCTATGGGGTACTATGGGTCTCCATGGGGTGCTATGTCTCTATGGAGCTCTGTGGGTCTCTGTGGGGTGCTATGGGTCTCTATGGGTCTCCACCGGCTGCTACGTGTCTCTCCGTCTCTATGGGTCTCTGTGAGTCTCTATGAGACACTATGGGACTCTATGGGTCTCCATGGGGTGCTATGGGTCTCTGTGTGTCTCTATGAGTCTCCATGGGGTGCTATGGGGCTCTATGAGTCTCCATGGGGCGCTATGGGGCTCTATGAGTCTCCATGGGGCGCTATGGGGCCGTGCGACTGGAATTCCGCTTGTTCTGAGCTCTTTACACTGGAAAGAGCCCGGGACCAGCAGGACTCGGCCGCGCGGCCCCACTGCGGCACTTGGGGGGCACTTGGGGGGCAGGAGGCGCTTGGGAGGTACTGGAGACGCACTTGGGGTCAGGAAGCACTTGGTGGGCACTTGGGGGGCAGGAGGCACTTGTGGGTCTCGGGTTGCTCCCCGTGGGGCAGAGGTGGAGGCAGCGTCACCGCGTTTATTGCGGGGGGGGGGCTGTGTGTGTGTGTTTATGTACATCAGGATCCGTGGGGCTGCCCCACGGCGAGCGGCGGGGGGGGCTGACCCATGGCACCCCCAGCATCCCCCCTCCGGAGCCACACGTCGCCCCAGGGGGCAGAGGATGCCGTGGGGCAGGGTCCAGTCGCGCCGTGGGTCCCGCGATGGGGCAGGCCCCGCCGTGGGTCCCGCTATGGGGCGGGTGAGACCTGGCTGCTGACGGCCGAGACCTGCGTGGCCTGGGAGGAGCCGGAGGCGTCGTCCTCGTCCGCCAGGGGGCTCCTCCCGCAGAACACGAGCTTCAGCATGCACGAGCGGAACTGGGGGGGCGTGACGTCATCGCCGCGGCTGTGACGTCATACAGACCCCCGCCCCACAGAGCGCCCCACAGAGACCCCATAGAAAGAGCCCCACAGACCCCCATAGAGCACCGAGAGAGCCCCATCGAGCCCCCACAGCCACCTCATAGACCCCCATAGAGCCCCACAGCCTCCCCATCGAGCCCCCACAGCCACCTCATAGACCCTCATAGAGCCCCACAGCCACCACAGAGACCCCCATAGAGCCCCATAGCCTCCCCATAGAGCCCCATAGCCACCCCATAGACCCTCATAGAGCCCCCATAGACACCTCATAGAGCCCCATAGAGCCCCATAGCCTCCCCATAGAGCCCCATAGCCACCCCATAGACCCTCGTAGAGCCCCCATAGACACCTCATAGAGCCCCATAGCCTCCCCATAGAGCCCCATAGCCACCCCATAGACCCTCGTAGAGCCCCCATAGACACCTCATAGAGCCCCATAGCCTCCCCATAGAGCCCCATAGCCACCCCATAGACCCTCGTAGAGCCCCCATAGCCACCTCATAGACGCCCATAGAGCCCCATAGCCTCCCCATAGAGCCCCATAGCCACCCCATAGACCCTCATAGAGCCCCCATAGACACCTCAGAGACCCCCATAGAGCCCCATAGCCTCCCCATAGAGCCCCATAGCCACCCCATAGACCCTCGTAGACCCCCATAGACACCTCATAGAGCCCCACAGCCACCTCATAGACCCTCATAGAGCCCCCATAGCCACCTCATAGAGCCCCATAGCCACCTCATAGACCCCCATAGAGCCCCCATAGCCACCCCATAGACCCTCGTAGACCCCCATAGACACCTCATAGACCCTCATAGAGCCCCCATAGACACCTCATAGACACCTCATAGAGCCCCATGGCCCCCCACAAACCCACCATAGACCCCCTGTGCACCCCATAGGCCCCCATAGCCTCCACAGCCCCTGTTGACGCCCCATTCCCCATAGTCCCTCTTGACGCCCATCCCCCGGTCCCTGTGACCCCCTCCCCTCCCCTCCCCTCCCCCACCTGCTTGTTCATGAGCACGTAGATGACGGGGTTGTAAACGGTGGAGGCCTTGGAGAACACGGACGGGACGGAGGCGAGGGCGGGCTCGAGGGGGCGCCCGCGGTGCGAGACGGCCCAGAGGGCGAAGGCGGCGTAGGGCAGCCAGCACGTGAGGAAGCCCAGGACCATGACCACCACCATGCGCGTGACCTCGCGCTCCGCCTTCTGCGTGCTGGCGGACTGCTCCTGCTGCCGCGCCACCTGCAACGGGGGGCGCTATGGGGCGCTATGGGGCAGCCAGACCCACAGCACCAACACTGACTGCTCCTGCTGCCGCGCCACCTGCAACGGGGGGCGCTATGGGGCGCTATGGGGCAGCCACACCCACAGCACCAACACTGACTGCTCCTGCTGCCGCGCCACCTGCACGGGGGCAACGGGGCGCTATGGGGCAGCCAGACCCACAGCACCAACACTGACTGCTCCTGCTGCCGCGCCACGTGCAACGGGGGGCGCTATGGGGCAGCCAGACCCACAGCACCAACACCGACTGCTCCTGCTGCCGCGCCACCTGCAACGGGGGGCGCTATGGGGCGCTATGGGGCAGCCAGACCCACAGCACCAACACTGACTGCTCCTGCTGCCGCGCCACCTGCAACGGGGGGCGCTATGGGGCAGCCAGACCCACAGCACCAACACTGACTGCTCCTGCTGCCGCGCCACCTGCAACGGGGGGCGCTATGGGGCGCTATGGGGCAGCCAGACCCACAGCACCAACACTGACTGCTCCTGCTGCCGCGCCACCTGCAACGGGGGGCGCTATGGGGCGCTATGGGGCAGCCAGACCCACAGCACCAACACTGACTGCTCCTGCTGCCGCGCCACCTGCACGTGGGCAACGGGGCGCTATGGGGCAGCCAGACCCACAGCACCAACACCGACTGCTCCTGCTGCCGCGCCACCTGCAACGGGGGGCGCTATGGGGCGCTATGGGGCAGCCGGACCCACAGCACCAACACTGACTGCTCCTGCTGCCGCGCCACCTGCAACGGGGGGCGCTATGGGGCGCTATGGGGCAGCCGGACCCACAGCACCAACACTGACTGCTCCTGCTGCCGCGCCACCTGCAACGGGGGGCGCTATGGGGCGCTATGGGGCAGCCAGACCCACAGCACCAACACTGACTGCTCCTGCTGCCGCGCCACCTGCAACGGGGGGCGCTATGGGGCGCTATGGGGCAGCCAGACCCACAGCACCAACACTGACTGCTCCTGCTGCCGCGCCACCTGCAACGGGGGGCGCTATGGGGCGCTATGGGGCAGCCAGACCCACAGCACCAACACTGACTGCTCCTGCTGCCGCGCCACCTGCAACGGGGGGCGCTATGGGGCGCTATGGGGCAGCCAGACCCACAGCACCAACACTGACTGCTCCTGCTGCCGCGCCACCTGCAACGGGGGGCGCTATGGGGCGCTATGGGGCAGCCAGACCCACAGCACCAACACTGACTGCTCCTGCTGCCGCGCCACCTGCAACGGGGGGCGCTATGGGGCGCTATGGGGCAGCCAGACCCACAGCACCAACACTGACTGCTCCTGCTGCCGCGCCACCTGCATCGGGGGGCGCTATGGGGCGCTATGGGGCAGCCAGACCCACAGCACCAACACTGACTGCTCCTGCTGCCGCGCCACCTGCAACGGGGGGCGCTATGGGGCGCTATGGGGCAGCCAGACCCACAGCACCAACACTGACTGCTCCTGCTGCCGCGCCACCTGCAACGGGGGGCGCTATGGGGCGCTATGGGGCAGCCAGACCCACAGCACCAACACTGACTGCTCCTGCTGCCGCGCCACCTGCAACGGGGGGCGCTATGGGGCGCTATGGGGCAGCCAGACCCACAGCACCAACACTGACTGCTCCTGCTGCCGCGCCACCTGCAACGGGGGGTGCTATGGGGCGCTATGGGGCTCTATGGGGCGCTATGGGGCAGCCGCACCCACAGCACCGAGTGCTCCTGCTGCCGCGCCACCTGCAATGGGGCAGTGGGGCGCTATGGGGTGTCCATGGAGCACTATGGGGGGCGCTGGGGGTCACCTTGCGCAGGGTGAGCAGCAGGCGGCCGTAGCAGAACACGATGATGCTCAGGGGGACGCCGAAGCAGAAGAGGAAGAGGAAGAGGACGTAGGACTCGTTGTGCCAGCGGTTGTTGGTCGTGTACCAGTCCGGGCCGCAGGAGCACTGCAGCCCCTCGGGGATGTACCTGGGGGGGACATGGGGCAACACCGGGGAACACGGGGGAACACGGGGGAACATGGGATAACACAGGGGAACACGGGGGAACATGGGGGAACATGGGATAACACGGGGGAACATGGGATAACATGGGATAACATGGGGTAACATGGGATAACATGGGATATAACATGGGGTAACATGGAATATAACAGGATAACATGGGGTAACATGGGGGAACATGGGATAACATGGGATAACATGGGATAACATGGGATATAACATGGGATAACATGGGGGAACATGGGGGGAACATGGGATAACATGGGGGAACATGGGATAACATGGGATAACACAGGGGAACACGGGATAACACGGGGGAACACGGGGTAACATGGGATAACACGGGGGAACATGGGATAACATGGGATAACACGGGGTAACATGGGATAACATGGGGGAACATGGGGGGAACATGGGATAACATGGGGTAACATGGGGTAACATGGGGTAACAAGGAATAACATGGGGTAACATAGGATAACATGGGGTAACATGGGATAATACGGGTTAACATTGGATAACATGGGATAACACGGGGTAACATGGGGATAACATGGGGTAAAATGGGATAACATGGGACAACATGGGATAAAATGGAACAACATGTGATAACATGTGATAATATATGACAACATGTAATAACCTGTAATAGTATGCAACAACACAGAACAACATGTGACATGAGACGTGATAACATGTGTCAACATGTAATAACCTGTAATAGCACGCAACAACACAGAATAACATGAGACATGTGATAACGTGTGTCAACATGTAATAACCTGTAATAGCACGCAACAACACAGAATAACATGAGACATGTGATAACGTGTGTCAACATGTAATAACCTGTAATAGCACGCAACAACACAGAATAACATGAGACATGTGATAACGTGTCCACATGTAATAGCATGCAACATGTGCCAACATGCTCCAAAACGCAGCACCTCGCTCCCACACGTTCCAACACGCGCTCCTCCATGGTCCTACACGCGCTAAGACCTGAAGCCCCGCCCTTCGAGCCAGGCCCCTCCCCTCATCGAGCCCCGCCCCTCCAGCCCTCAAGCGCCTCCCTTTCCTTCAAGCCCCGCCCCTTTCCCCGGGCCCCGCCCCTCTCCCCTCAGGCCCCGCCCGTTCCCTCAAGCCCCGCCCCTCGCCCCTCGGGCCCCGCCCCTACCGGCTCCAGCCCAGCAGCGGGGGCGCGGCCGCCGCCAGCCCGCAGGCCCAGGTGAGGGCGCAGCCGAGCAGGGCGTGCCCGGGCCGGAAGGAGAAGGAGCCCAGGGGCTTGCAGATAACCAGGAACCGCTCGAAGGCCACCACGGCCAGGGACCAAAGGCTCACCATGCCTGGGGTCACGGCATGGGGGCAGCGGGGTCACGGCATGGGGGTCAGCGGGGTCACGGCATGGGGGCAGCGGGGTCACGGCATGGGGGCATGAGGGGTCACGGCATGGGGGCAGCAGGGGTCACGGCATGGGGGCAGCGGGGTCACGGCATGGGGGCATGAGGGGTCACGGCATGGGGGCAGCGGGGTCACGGCATGGGGGCAGCGGGGTCACGGCATGGGGTCAGCGGGGTCACGGCATGGGGGGCAGCGGGGTCACGGCATGGGGGGCATGAAGGGGGTCACGGCATGGGGGCAGCGGGGTCACGGCATGGGGTCAGCGGGGTCACGGCATGGGGGGCAGCGGGGTCACGTCATGGGGGTCAGCAGGGGTCACATCATGGGGGTCAGCGGGGTCACGGCATGGGGGCAGCGGGGTCACGGCATGGGGGTCATGAGGGGTCACGGCATGGGGGTCATGAGGGGTCACGGCATGGGGGCAGCAGGGTCACGGCATGGGGGGCAGCGGGGTCACGGCATGGGGGTCAGCAGGGTCACGGCATGGGGGGCAGCGGGGTCACGGCATGGGGGGCAGCGGGGTCACGGCATGGGGGCAGCGGGGTCACGGCATGGGGGCAGCGGGGTCACGGCATGGGGGGCAGCGGGGGTCACATCATGGGGGTCAGCGGGGTCACATCATGGGGGTCAGCAGGGGTCACATCATGGGGGTCAGCGGGGTCACGGCATGGGGGCAGCGGGGTCACGGCATGGGGGGCAGCGGGGTCACGGCATGGGGGGCAGCGGGGTCACGGCATGGGGGTCAGCAGGGTCACGTCATGGGGGTCAGCAGGGTCACGTCATGGGGGGCAGCGGGGTCACGGCATGGGGGTCATGAAGGGGGTCACGTCATGGGGGGCATGAGGGGTCACGTCATGGGGGGCAGCGGGGGTCACATCATGGGGGTCAGCGGGGTCACGGCATGGGGGTCAGCAGGGTCACGTCATGGGGGTCAGCAGGGTCACGTCATGGGGGGCAGCGGGGTCACGGCATGGGGGTCAGCAGGGTCACGTCATGGGGGTCATGAAGGGGGTCACGTCATGGGGGGCATGAGGGGTCACGTCATGGGGGGCAGCGGGGGTCACGTCATGGGGGACATCATGGGGACGTCATGGGGTACGTCATGGGTACGTCATGGGTACGTCATGGGGACGTCATGAGGACGTCATGGGGACATCATGGGGACGTCATGGGTACATCATGGGGACGTCATTGGGACGTCATTGGGACGTCATGGGGACGTCATGGGGACGTCATGGGTACGTCATGGGTATGTCATTGGGACATCATGGGGACATCATGGGGTACGTCATGGGGACGTCATGGGTACGTCATGGGGACGTCATTGGGACGTCATGGGGACATCATGGGGTACGTCATGGGGACGTCATGGGTATGTCATGGGGTACATGGAGGGATACATGAGGGGATACATGGGATACATCATGTGGTACATCATGGCGTGCATCATGGGATACGTCATGGGACACATGGGATACATGGGGTACATGATGGGATACATGGGACATATGGCAGACATGGGAGATATGGGATGTATGGGAGATACAGAATATATGGGATACAGGGATAGGGGGTACAGGGATATGGGATAGGGATAGCAACATGGGACAGGGAGACATGGATATGGGATATGGGACAGGGAGACATGAACATGGGATATGGGATAGGGAGACATGGACATGGGACAGGGAGACATGGACATGGGATATGGGATAGGGAGACATGGATATGGGATATGGGACAGGGAGACATGGATATGGGATATGGGACATGGACATGGGATAGGAAGACATGGATATGGGATATGGGACAGGGAGACATGGATACGGGATATGGGACAGGGACATAGGACACAGGACACCAGCACAGTGACACCACAGCCACATTCACGTGTCCCCACCATCAACACCCCGCACACCCACGGCCCCCGCTCCCAACATCCCCATCACCAACACCCCCATTCCCCCCATTCCCATTCCCATCACCCACATCCCACAGCCTCCATTCCTAGCACCCCCATCCCCATCACCCCTGCCCCATCCCCACCATCTCCATCACCCTCATCCCCCCCATTCCCACCCCAACATCTCCTTTCCCAACATCTCCATGCTCCTGTGTCCTTCTGCACCACATCCCATCCCCACATCACCCCCACCCCATCCCCACATCACCCCCATCCCATCCCCACATCACCCCCATCCCATCTCCATCACCCTCACCCCATCCCCATGCCCCCATCCTATTCCTATCACCCCCATCCCATTCCCAACATCTCCATCCCATTCCCATCACCCCCACCCCATCCCTGTCACCCCCATCCCATCACCCCCATCCCCACCCCGTCCCACCCCACCCCATCCCCCCCATCCCCATCCCATCACCCCCATCCCCACCCCGCCCCACCCCACCCCATCCCATCCCCTTCCCCATCCCCACCCCATCACCCCCATTCCCACCCCACCCCATCCCCACCATCCCCATTCCCACCCCATCCCCCCCCATTCCCACCCCACCTCGCCCCACCCCATCCACATCCTATCCCCATCCCCACCCCATCCCACCCCATCCCCACCCCATCCACATCCTATCCCCATCCCCACCCCATCCCCACCCCACCCCATCCCCACCCCATCACCCCCATTCCCACCTCACCCCACCCCACCCCATCCCCACCATCCCCATCCCCACCCCACCCCATCCCCACCCCATCCCCACCCCATCCCCACCCCACCCCATCCCCACCCCATCACCCCCATTCCCACCCCTTTCCCCCCGATTCCCACCCCATCCCCACCCCATCCCCACCCCACCCCATTCCCACCCCATCACCCCCATTCCCACCCCCCCACCCCATCCCCATCCCCACCCCACCCCATTCCCACCCCATCCACATCCTATCCCCACCCCATCCACATCCCCACCCCATCCCCACCCCACCCCATCCCCACCCCATCACCCCCATTCCCACCCCCCCACCCCATCCCCCCATCCCCATCCCCAGCCCAGCGCCCCCTCCCCACCTCCGAGGGTGGCCATGAAGCCCTCCACCTTGCAGGCGGTGGGCCCCAGCACGAAGTAGGTGCTGGCGAAGCTGTAGGCGGCGGTGGTGGAGCCCACGAGCAGCACGAGCAGGTTGGCCAGGGCCAGGTTCACCAGGATGTAGTTGAGGTGCGAGCGGAGCTTGCGGAACCGCGCGGTGCAGGCGATGGTGAGCGCGTTCACCGGCACGCCCAGCGCCACCAGCGCCACCATGAAGGCGGCCATGGCCGCGAAGAGCCCCGCGCTGCCCAGGTGCGTCTGCGGCACCAGGAACGGGCTCAGCGCCGACGCGTTCCCCCCCGGCACGGGCACCGGCAGGAAGAAATCCTCGGGGAGGTCATCGGAGGGGGGCATGGCTGGGGGGGGTGGGGGGGTTGGATTGGATGTGATGAATGGGGTGGGTTGGGATGGGATTGGGATGGGATGGGTGGGATGGATGGGATTGGTATGGGATGGATGGGATGGATGGGACGGGATTGGGATGGATGGGATTGGGATTGGGATGGGATGGATGGGATTGGGATGGGATGGGTGGGATGGATTGGATGGGATGGGATGGATGGGATGGATTGGGATGGGATGGATGGGATGGGATTGGGATGGATTGGGATGGGACGGATGGGATGGGATTGGGATGGGACAGATGGGATGGGATTGGGATGGGACAAATGGGATGGGATTGGGATGGGATGGGTGGGATGGATTGGGATGGGATGGATGGGATGGATTGGGATGGGATGGGTGGGATGGATTGGGATGGGATGGATGGGATGGATTGGGATGGGATGGGTGGGATGGGATTGGGATGGGACGGATGGGATGGGATTGGGATGGGACGGATGGGATGGATGGGATTGATGGGATAGGATTGGGATGGGATGGATGGACACAGGGATGAGTCTTTGGGATGGGTGTGATGGAATGGATGGGCAGAGGGATGGAGATTTGGGATGGATGAGCACAGGGATGGATGGGATGGGATGGATGGACACCTGGGTAGAGCTTGGGGATGGATAGATACAGGGATGAGGGGTTTAGACAGATGGAATGAGATGGAGGGATGGGAATTTGGAATGGGATGGATGAATGAGCTCAGGGATGAGGATTTGGGATGGGATGGATGGGATGGACACAAGGATGGATGGGATGGGATGGGATGGAGGGCACAGAAGCGGATGCGCAGTGGCGGGTACCAGGCCCAATGGATGGGGTTGGGTCGGGGGCTCTGGGGGGACCCTTTTATCCCCCGGGGCCGATCCGGCTCATCCTGGTTTTAGCACCCGGGAAGCGGCTTTGGGGCCGGTAATCGGGATCAGCGCCGGGATGAGGCCGGGATCAAACCGGGATCAGCGCCGGGATCAGCACCAGGAGCGGCCGTGCCAGCCCCCGGTGCCTCCAATGGGCGCCAATGGGAACCCCAAACCCCCCCCAGCACCCCAAAAGTTACCCTGTCCTGCGTCCCCCCCCCCCTGCACCCCAAATCCGGGGGGTGCGGGGACAATGGGGTCCAATGGGGGGGGTCCATGTGGTCAATGGGGTGGGGTCCCTGGTGCGGGGGGGGAGGGGGGCAGCACCCATGGGTGTCAGCCTGAGCAGCGCCTTAATCCCGGCCTTAAGCGGATCCTGGGCTGGGATTAGGGGTAAATCCCAACCGGAGCTGACACGATTCCGGCCCCGATGGGGGTGCTGTGGGGCTGCCCCATTGGGGGGTGGGGGGGACAGACTGGGAGCACTGGGGCCAATAGCGCCAGTAACTTGTGTCCGTGTGGCTCCAGGTGTGGGGCTGCCATGCCCAGGGAGGGGCGGGGGGGTGGTGTCTATGGGGCAGCCATGGGGCAGCCATGGGGTAGCCATGGGGCAGCCATGGGGCAGCCATGGGGCAGCCATGGGGCAGCTCCAGTCGCCGCGGGGAAGCCGAGGAGGCGCCTATGGGGCAGCGGCGGCTCCAGTGGGGCAGGGGCGGCACTTGGGGGAGGGGCTGTAAATGGAGAGAGGGAGGGGGGGGTCCCGCCGCTTGTTTTCCCGCGCGCGCGCCGCCGCGAGACCCCGCGCGCCCCCCCCCCCCCCCCCCGCCCCCGGCCCCCCCCCCGTTTCCCCGCCGTGCGCGCGCGCCCGGGCGGGAACGGGAGGAACGGGGAGGGGGGGGGGGGGGGGGGGGGGGGGGGGGGGGGGGGGGGGGCGGGGGGGGGGGGGGGGACGCGCTCCGAGTTGCGTCACAAACGGCCGCGGCCCCCCCGGGAACGGGAGCGGGGACGGGAGCGGCCCCCCCGGCGCGAGACCCCCCCCCGAGTGCGCCCCGAGAGCGGGAACCCCCCGAGGGGGGCGTGGTCTGGGCCCGATCCCCCCAATGGGGACCCCTTCCCCCCTTTCCGTGTCCTTTCATGGGGACCCCCAATGGGGACCCCCCCTTCGCAGGCCGGGGAATGGCGACCCCGCCCCCTTATGGGATACCCCCCCCCCAGTCGCGGTGCCCCCCAAAACCCGAAAACACCCAAAAAGCACTGAATTCACCCCAAGACGGAGCTCGGGGGCTGCGCCCTGAAATAGCCCGAATCACCCCAAAATGTTTGCGGCCGCGGCGCCCCAAAACACCCCAAAAGAGCCCAAATGAGCCCAAAACAGCGCTCGTGCGGGGCCCAAAATGCCCCGAATCGCTCCAAAATGCTCCCGGCCGCGGCGCTCCCCTTGGGCCCCAAACCAGCCCAAATCACCCCAAAAATGTGGCCCGGGGGGTGCCCCAAATCCCCCCAGATTACCCTGAATCCCCCCAAAACGCTCCCGAGCGCTGCGGCCCGGAGCAGCCCGAACCACCCCAAACTGCGGCCCTCCCGCGGTGCCCGAATCACCCTGAATCGCCCCAAAATCCGCCCCGTCCGTTGTGCCCCAAAACCCCCCGATCGCCCCCAAAATGAGCCTGAGCCCATCCCAGCCGCGGGGCTCCGAAACAGCCCAAATCGCCCTGAAACGCCCCCAAATGGGGCCCAAGCCCTGGGAAACACCGAAAGCAGCCCCAAATTCCCGCCCAACGATCCCGAAAGTCCCAAAATCCCCCAAATCGCTGCTCCCGGTGCCATGGACCCGATCCCGGCTCCGGCCGAAGCATCCCGGTGGCATCGGGATGAGCCCGACACCTGGAGCATCCCATCGGGAGCATCCATTGGGAGCACCCAATAGGGAACATCCCATAGGGAGTATCCATAGGGAACATCCCACAGGGAACATCCTTAGGGAACATCCCATAGGGAGCATCTGTAGGGAACATCCCATACGGAACATCCCATACGGAACATCCCATTGGGAGCATCCCTAGGGAGCATCCCATGGGGAACATCCATAGGGAACATCCCATAGGGAGCATCCCATGGGGAGCATCCCATAGGGAGCATCCCATAGGGAGCATCCATAGGGAATATCCCATAGGGAGCATCCCATGGGGAGCATCCATAGGGAGCATCCCGGTCCCACCAGCTCCGGGCTCCATCCCCATTCCCGGCCCCACATCCAGCTCTTCCCGGCGATCCCACATCCCGGAGCTGGCGCTTCCCGCCCCGTGTCCCATTGGGGCTCACCCCAGGGGGGTCATTATGGGATGGGCCCGGGGGGGGAGCCTCTGTGGGGCTGGTTTAGGGGATCCCCCCATGGCCCCTGGGCCATATCCATGGTCTGTGACCCATGGCCTGGGTCCGGATCCGGGTCCTGTGTCCCGTATCCGTCTCCCACATCCCATACCCCATGTCCCCATCCCATATCCCACATCCCACACCCACATCCCGTCCCCTTATGCTATATCCCGTATCTATATCCCTTATTCCGCATCCCATACCCATGTCCTGCGTCTGACATCCCTTACCCCGTATCCCTATCCCTTATCCCATACTCATATCCCATGCTCTATATCCTTATCCCGTATCCCACATTCCATACCCTATACCCATATCCCTCATCCCATATCCCATACCCCATACCGCACACCCTTATCCCGTATCCCACATCCCATACCTGTATCCCATATCCCATACCCACACTGCACCCCTGTATCCCGTATCCAATGTCCCACACCTGTATCCCATACCCCATACCCCACACCGCACCCCCGTATCCCATATCCTATATCCAACGTCCCACACCGCACCCCCGTATCCCATATCCCGTATCCAACGTCCCACACCGCACCCCCGTATCCCATATCCCGTATCCAACGTCCCACACCGCACCCCCGTATCCCGTATCCCGTATCCAACGTCCCACACCGCACCCCCGTATCCCATATCCCGTATCCAACGTCCCACACCGCACCCCCGTATCCCGTATCCCGTATCCAACGTCCCACACCGCACCCCCGTATCCCATATCCCGTATCCAACGTCCCACACCGCACCCCCGTATCCCATATCCCGTATCCAACGTCCCACACCGCACCCCCGTATCCCATATCCCGTATCCAACGTCCCACACCGCACCCCCGTATCCCATATCCCGTATCCAACGTCCCACACCGCACCCCCGTATCCCATATCCCGTATCCAACGTCCCACGCCGCACCCCCGTATCCCATATCCCGTATCCAACGTCCCACGCCGCACCCCCGTATCCCATATCCCGTATCCAACGTCCCACGCCGCACCCCCGTATCCCATATCCCGTATCCAACGTCCCACACCGCACCCCCGTATCCCATATCCAACGTCCCACACCGCACCCCCGTATCCCATATCCCGTATCCAACGTCCCACACCGCACCCCCGTATCCCATATCCCGTATCCAACGTCCCACACCGCACCCCCGTATCCCATATCCCGTATCCAACGTCCCACGCCGCACCCCCGTATCCCATATCCTGTATCCAACGTCCCACACCGCACCCCCGTATCCCATATCCCGTATCCAACGTCCCACACCGCACCCCCGTATCCCATATCCCGTATCCAACGTCCCACACCGCACCCCCGTATCCCATATCCAACGTCCCACACCGCACCCCCGTATCCCATATCCCGTATCCAACGTCCCACACCGCACCCCCGTATCCCATATCCCGTATCCAACGTCCCACACCGCACCCCCGTATCCCATATCCCGTATCCAACGTCCCACGCCGCACCCCCGTATCCCATATCCTGTATCCAACGTCCCACACCGCACCCCTGTATCCCATATCCCGTATCCAACGTCCCACGCCGCACCCCCGTATCCCGCATCCCAACCCCGTCCCGCCCTCCCGCAGGGAGGAGAAGCCGGAGGAGCCGCTCTCGGCGATGCGGGAGCGGGCACCCAAGGCCAAGAAGCTGAAGCGGGAGCGCCGGGAGGAGCCGGAGCCGGAACCGGAGCCGGCGCCGCCGTCGTCGGAGCCGGCCGAGGCCGGCAAGGCCGAGAGCTCGGAGGGGGCGGCGGCGGCGGCGCCGGCGGCTCCGGAGGCGTCGGCGTCACCCAAGCAGCGGCGCTCGATCATCCGGGACCGCGGGCCCATGTACGAGGATCCCACCCTGCCCGAGGGCTGGACCCGCAAGCTGAAGCAGCGCAAGTCCGGCCGCTCCGCCGGGAAGTACGACGTCTACCTGATCAAGTGAGCCCGGGGCGGCAGCCGGGGGGCACCGCGGTGGGGACGGGCTGGGATGGGAGGCACCGGGATGCAGCCGGGATGGCGATGGGATGCGTCCAGGATGGCGATGGGATGGGGATGGGATGGGAGGCACCGGGATGCAGCCAGGATGATGATGGGATGGGGATGGGATGCGTCCAGGATGGCGATGGGATGGGGATGGGATGGGAGGCACCGGGATGCAGCCAGGATGGCGATGGGATGGGGATGGGATGCGTCCAGGATGGCGATGGGATGGGGATGGGATGGGAGGCACCGGGATGCAGCCAGGATGATGATGGGATGGGGATGGGATGCGTCCAGGATGGCGATGGGATGGGGATGGGATGCGTCCAGGATGGCGATGGGATGGGGATGGGATGCGTCCGGGATGGCGATGGGATGGGGATGGGATGCGAGGCACCGGGATGCAGCCAGGATGGCGATGGGATGGGGATGGGATGCGTCCAGGATGGGAATGGGATGGGAGGCACCGGGATGAGATGCACTGGGATGGGAGGCACCGGGATGCAGCCAGGATGGGAGCGGAGCATGGTGGGAGGCATCGGGGTGGTACTGGGATGGTGTCAGGATGCACTGGGACGTGCTAGTTGTGTACCAGTAGGGTACTGGGATGCATCAGGATGCATTGGGGCGCAGTAGCTGGATACCAGTATGGTACTGGGGTGCACTGAGATGCATTGGGATGCATTGGGGCGCACTAGTTGGGTACCAGTAGGGTTCTGGGGTGCACTGTTGCACGCCGGGATGCATCGGGATGGTACTGGGATGCATTGGGATGCATTGGGGCGCACTAGTTGGATACCAGTAGGGTTCTGGGGTGCACTGTTGCACACTGGGTTGCACTGGGATGGTATCAGAATACATTGGGATGCACTCGATGCATTGAGGTGCACTAGTTGGGTACCAGTAGGGTTCTGGGGTGCACTGTCGCACGCTGGGGTGCATCAGGATGGTACCAGGATGGTATTGGGATGCATGGGGATGCTTTGGGATGGTACTGGGATAGCATCAGGATGCACGGGGATGATACCGGGATGCACTAGGATACAGTGGGATGCATCGGAGCGCACGAGTAGGTACCAGTAGGGTGCTGAAGTGCACTGCGATGCATCGGGATGATATCGGGGTGCATTGGGACGCACTGGTTGGGCACCAGTAGGGTACTGGGGTGCGCTGTTGTGCAGTGGGAAGCATCGGGATGGTATGAGAATGGTATCGAGATGCATCGGGATATATTGGGGTGCACTGGAGTGCACTAGTTAGGTACCAGTAGGGTACTGGGATGCATTGGCATGCTCTGGGTTGCTATGATTTGCGTTGGGAAGCACTGGGATGCATGAGGATGCATTGGGATGGTACCAGTAGGGTCCTGGGATGTATTGGGGTGTATTGGGGTGGTACCGGTAGGGTCCTGGGACGCACTGGCCCGTGCTCGCCGCGGTTGCCGGGCGCGGCGGCCGCGGTGGCTGACGTCGGCGCCGCAGCCCCCAGGGCAAAGCGTTCCGGTCCAAGGTGGAGCTCGTGGCGTACTTCGAGAAGGTCGGGGACACCTCGCTGGACCCCAACGACTTCGACTTCACCGTCACCGGGCGGGGGAGCCCCTCGCGGCGCGAGCAGCGCCCGCCCAAGAAGCCCAAAGGCGCCAAGAGCGCGGGCACCGGGCGCGGCCGCGGCCGCCCCAAGGGCAGCGGCGCCCCCAAAGCCCCCAAGGCGGTGGCGGCCGAGGCGGCCCCGGCGCTGCCCAAGCGCGGGGGGGCGCTGGAGAAGAGCCCGGCCAAGCTGCTCGTGAAGATGCCGTTCGCGGGCGGCGCGCGCGGCGACGCCGGTGCCGGAGCCGCCACCACCTCGGCGCAGGTCCTGGCCGTGAAGCGCCCGGGCCGCAAGCGGAAAGCGGAGCCCGACCGGCACGGGGGAGCGCCCAAGAAGCGGGGCCGCAAACCGGCGGCGGGAACCGGGCCCGGTGGCGCCGGCACCGGCAGCGGAGCGGCGGCGTTGGCGGCGGCGGCCGAAGCCAAGAAGAAGGCGGCGGCGGCGGCGGCGCCCGCGGTGCAGGAGACGGTGCTGCCCATCAAGAAGAGGAAGACGCGGGAGCCGGCGCTGCTGGAAGCGGCCAAACCGGCGCCGGCGCCGCCCGAGCGCGGCCCCCGCGGCCCCCGCGCCGCCCGCGGCAGCCCCAAGGGTCGCGGTGGCGGCGGTGCCGCGGTGCCGGCGCCCGGCAGGAGGGAGCTGGGGGGGTCGCCGGTGCCGAGCGAGCCCCCCCCGGGCAGCCCCAAGGACAGCGGCAGCGCCGCCCCCCCGGCGGCGCAGGACTGCAGCGGCTGCTCCCAGCACCGCGGCGCCGCGGCCGCCCCCGACGGCTGCGCCACGGCAAAGACTCCGTTGGGCCGGGCGCCGGGGGGGGAGCCCGAGCCCAAGGACGCTGCTTCCTCCTCCTCCTCCTCCTCATCCTCATCCTCGTCCTCGTCCTCCTCCTCCTCGTGCTCGTCCTCGTCGGCGCCGCCGCCCCCTCCCCCGCCCAGCGCCGCGGTGCCGCGGCCGCCGCCGCCGCCCCCCCCCCGCGACGAGGCGGTCGACACCAGGACGCCTGTGCCCGAGCGGGTCAGCTGACTGTGAGCCAACCAATCACGGACCCAGGATGGACACATGGACCCACCCCGTCCCCCCCCATCGCCCCCCCTCCCCCCAGTTCCATCACCCTGAGCCCCCCTCCCCCATCCCCACCCCCCCCCCCGTCTATGACCGAGAAGCACAGCGAGGGCCCCCCCACAAGCACTAAAGGGGGGGGGTGGCCCCGGGGACCCCCCCTTGATGTGGGGGGGTGAAGGGGGCTCCGGGGGCCATGGGGGGGTCGGGGTCCGCCCCTCCCCCAGCGCCGCCGCTTCATTCGTTCTTCCAGTTCCGTTCCCCCGTTTTTAGGTAGGAACCATTTGCACTAAGGGGGGGCCGGGGGGGCGCCGCCGTCCAGTGGGGGGCCAAGGAGGAGCCAATCGGGAGTGGTTTGGCATTGAGGGGATCCAGCGTTGAGCCAATCAGGAGAGGGGTGTTGTGGCGGAGCTGAGCAGGAGCTGGGTTTGAGCCAATCGGGATGGAGTTGGGATCCACTCCGCAGCCAATCAGCAGGGGTGTTTGCAAGGGATGGGAGCCAATCGGGAGCCGCTTTCAGCTTGGCTGGGGTCCGGCCTGGAGCCAATCAGGAGTTTGTTAATGGGCGGGATCTGGTGTGGAGCCAATCGGCAGCTTTTGGGAGGGATCCACGGCTGAGCCAATCAGGAGCGGGGAGGCGGGTCCATGTGGAGCGCTGAGTGGCTGGAGGGGGTCAGCCAATCAGAGGGCCTCGGGGGCGGGCAGATTCTGGGTCACTCCAGTCAGTAGCCAATCAGTGGTGGTTTGGGGTTGGAGGGTGGACCTGGTCTCTGTCCAATCAGGAGTCGCGGTGGGTTGGGGCGGGATCTGGTCTGGAACCAACCAGGAGAGACGAGTCTGGAGCCAATCAGGGGAGACTGTGGGCGGGAAGGGATCTCGTTTAGAGCCAATCAGGAGAGTCTGTGACCTGACGGCGGGATCGAGTCTGGAGCCAATCAGGAGCAACCATTGGGTTGTGTGCGTGTGTGGGGGGGGCAGGATCCGCTTTGGAGCCAATCAGAGCCGGCGGCCGCTTGCGGCGGGCAGTGCTCCAGAGCCAATCAGCAGCGACGCGTGCCGGGGCAGGAGGGGGCGGGCAGGAGCCAATCAGGCGTGAGCGTGTGGGACCCAGCTGACCAATGGGGAGTCACTGGGGGGAGGTTCCCAGCCCGGGGGGGCCCCCCCTTTGTTCTTCCACCCCCCTCCCCCCTCCCGGTCCCGGCTCCTCAAGGCAATAACGGGGGGGGGATGGGACGGGACCCGCGGCGCCAGGGGCAGGAGGGGGCCCGGGGGGGGGGCGGTTCCATGGGGGGGGCCCGGGGCAGGGGAGGTTCCATGGGGGGGTGGGGGGGGTCGCACCTATTTATTCGTTAGTGGCGCGAGGAGATTTTGCCTTATAAATTTACATGAAACCCCCTCGGCTCTGCCTCTTCTTGGGGGGTCCAAGGCGCCGCCCCCCCTCCCCCCCATGTTTTTAGGTCCCCCCCCTCCCCCCTCGCGTCGCCAAGGCCCCCCCGGTGCCCCTCTCCCCCCCTCCCCCCGGGCTCTGTGTCTGTGCTGGAGTGATCTATAAATCTGTGTGCACCAATGGCTCTGCGCTTTATTGGACACCCCCACATGGACCCCTCCCCCCCGCGGTGGGTGGGGGAGGCAGAGCTTCCATTGGGGACCAATGGATCCCAGCCGACCCCTGGGGGGGCGGGGGTGACGTCACCGCATCCCAGGTATGATGACATCGCATCCTGTGTGTGACGTCACCGCATCCCAGGTGTGATGACATCGCATCCTGTGTGTGACGTCACCGCATCCCAGGTGTGATGACACCGCATCCTGTGTGTGACGTCACCGCATCCCAGGTGTGATGACATCGCATCCTGTGTGTGACGTCACCGCATCCCAGGTGTGATGACACCGCATCCTGTGTGTGACGTCACCGCATCCCAGGTGTGATGACATCGCATCCTGTGTGTGACGTCACCGCATCCCAGGTGTGATGACACCGCATCCTGTGTGTGACGTCACCGCATCCCAGGTGTGATGACATCGCATCCTGTGTGTGACGTCACCGCATCCCTCACCATTCGCTCTCCCTGAGTAGTCACCGGGGTGTCCCGGCGGCTGTGACGTCACGGACGCAATGACGTCATCGCGAGGAGCGCGGCACCGCCCCTTTTTGTCCCGCGTGATCCACGCTCAATATGGGGAGGAATGAGGCGGGGATCTGTGGGGTGCATTGCCCCGCCCCCCAAACCTCGTCCCCACGTGACCCTCCCAGGGCAGGGACCTGGCCTGGGGTCACGGAGGGGGAGCCCTCGTCCGCCAAGATGGCGGCCAGCAGAGGGCGCGGCCATGACGGGGGGAACGCTCCTTGCACCCAT
>NW_026637376.1:0-3032 GCF_028554395.1 Pezoporus wallicus
TCTATGGGGCGCTCTATGGGGCATGCTATGTGTTCCTCTATGGGGCACGCTATGTGCTCCTCTATGTGTTCCTCTATGGGGCGCTCTATGGGGTGCGCTATGTGTTCCTCTATGGGGTGTGCTATGTGCTCCTCTATGTGTTCCTCTATGTGTTCCTCTATGGGGCGCTCAATGTGTTCCTCTATGGGGCGTGCTATGGGGCGCTCTGTGTGTTCCTCTATGGGGCGCTCACTGTGTTCCTCTATGGGGCGCTATGGGGTGTGCTATGTGTTCCTCTATGTGTTCCTCTATTGGGCGCTCTATGGGGCGCTCTATGGGGTGCTCAATGTGCCGCTCGATGTGTTCCTCTATGGGGTGCTCAATGGGATGCTCTGTATGCTGCTCTATGGGGCGCTCAATGTGTTTCTCTATGGGGCGCTCGATGTGTTCCTCTATGGGGCGCTCAATGGGATGCTCTATATGCTGCTCAATGGGGCGCTCGATGTGTTCCTCTATGGGGTGCTCAATGTGTTTCTCTATGGGGCGCTCGATGTGTTCCTCTATGGGGCGCTCAATGGGATGCTCTATATGCTGCTCAATGGGGCGCTCACTGTGTTCCTCTATGGGGCGCTCTATGGGGCGCTCTATGGGGTGCTCAATGGGATGCTCTATATGCTGCTCTATGGGGTGCTCACTGTGTTCCTCTATGGGGCGCTCTATGGGGCACGCTATGTGCTCCTCTGTGTTCCTCTATGGGGCACTCAATGGGATGCTCTGTATGCTGCTCAATGGGGCGCTCACTGTGTTTCTCTATGGGGTGCTCAATGGGATGCTCTATATGCTGCTCAATGGGGCGCTCTATGGGGCGCTCACTGTGTTTCTCTATGGGGCGCTCAATGGGATGCTTTGTATGCTGCTCAATGGGGCGCTCACTGTGTTTCTCTATGGGATGCTCTATATGCTGCTCTATGGGGCGCTCAATGGGATGCTCTGTATGCTGCTCAATGGGGCGCTCACTGTGTTCCTGTATGGGGCGCTCAATGGGATGCTCTGTGTGCTGCTCTATGTGTTCCTCTATGGGGCGCTCACTGTGTTTCTCTATGGGGCGCTCAATGGGATGCTCTATATGCTGCTCTATGGGGCGCTCACTGTGTTTCTCTATGGGGCGCTCTATGGGGTGCTCAATGGGATGCTCTATATGCTGCTCAATGGGGCGCTCACTGGGTTTCTCTATGGGATGCTCTATATGCTGCTCTATGGGGCGCTCAATGGGATGCTCTGTATGCTGCTCAATGGGGCGCTCACTGTGTTCCTCTATGGGGTGCTCAATGGGATGCTCTGTGTGCTGCTCTATGTGTTCCTCTATGGGGCGCTCACTGTGTTTCTCTATGGGATGCTCTATATGCTGCTCAATGGGGCGCTCACTGTGTTCCTCTATGGGGCACTCTATGGGGTGCTCTATGGGGCGCTCTATGGGGTGCTCTGTGCTTCTCTATGGGCTGCTCTTTGGGATGCTGTCTGTGCTGCTCTATGGGGCGCTCTATGGGGCTCTCTATGGGGCGCTCAATGGGATGCTCAATGTGCTGCTCTATGTGTTCCTCTATGGGGCGCTCACTGTGTTTCTCTATGGGGCGCTCAATGGGATGCTCTATATGCTGCTCTATGGGGCGCTCACTGTGTTTCTCTATGGGATGCTCTATATGCTGCTCAATGGGGCGCTCACTGTGTTCCTCTATGGGGCGCTCTATGGGGTGCTCAATGGGATGCTCTATATGCTGCTCAATGGGGCGCTCACTGGGTTTCTCTATGGGATGCTCTATATGCTGCTCAATGGGGCGCTCACTGTGTTCCTCTATGGGGCACTCTATGGGGTGCTCTATGGGGCGCTCTATATGCTGCTCAATGGGGTGCTCGATGTGTTCCTCTATGGGGCGCTCTATGGGGCGCTCAATGGGATGCTCTGTGTGCTGCCCTATGTGTTCCTCTATGGGGCGCTCACTGTGTTTCTCTATGGGGCGCTCAATGGGATGCTCTATATGCTGCTTTATGGGGCGCTCACTGTGTTTCTCTATGGGATGCTCTATATGCTGCTCTATGGGGCGCTCACTGTGTTTCTCTATGGGGCGCTCAATGGGATGCTCTATATGCTGCTTTATGGGGCGCTCACTGTGTTTCTCTATGGGATGCTCTATATGCTGCTCTATGGGGCGCTCACTGTGTTTCTCTATGGGGTGCTCAATGGGATGCTCTGTATGCTGCTCAATGGGGCGCTCACTGTGTTCCTCTATGGGGCGCTCAATGGGATGCTCTGTGTGCTGCTCTATGTGTTCCTCTATGGGGCGCTCACTGTGTTTCTCTATGGGGCGCTCAATGGGATGCTCTATATGCTGCTCTATGGGGCGCTCACTGTGTTGCTCAATGGGGCGCTCACTGTGTTTCTCTATGGGGCGCTCTATATGCTGCTCTATGGGGCGCTCGATGTGTTCCTCTATGGGGCGCTCACTGTGTTTCTCTATGGGGCGCTCACTGTGTTTCTCTATGGGATGCTCTATATGCTGCTCGATGTGTTCCTCTATGGGGCGCTCTATGGGGTGCTCAATGGGATGCTCTATATGCTGCTCTATGGGGCGCTCACTGTGTTTCTCTATGGGGCGCTCACTGTGTTTCTCTATGGGGCACTCTATATGCTGCTCTATGGGGCGCTCACTGTGTTTCTCTATGGGGTGCTCAATGGGATGCTCTATATGCTGCTCAATGGGGCGCTCGATGTGTTCCTCTATGGGGCGCTCTGGGGTGTGCTATGGGGCAGACGAGGACGAGTGCCGGTTCCGCTGGTGCCACCACGCCTGCGCCAACTCCCCGGGGGCTTTCTCCTGCCGCTGCCACCCCGGGTTCCGCCTCGGGCCCGACGGGCGCTCCTGCATGGGTGGGAACGGCGGGGAGGGAGGGAGAGAGAGGGGGGGGGGAGAGAGAGAGAGAGAGGGGGGGGGGGGGGGGGAGGGGGAGAGGTGGGGGAGGGGTGGGGTGGGGGTGGGGGAGGGGGGAGGGGGAGG
>NW_026637377.1:0-3059 GCF_028554395.1 Pezoporus wallicus
CAATGGGGGCTCTCTGGGGTTTCTATGGGGGTCAATGAGGGCTCTATGGGGGTCAATGGGGGCTCTATGGGGGGCTATGGGGGCTCTATGGGGGTCAATGGGGGCTCTCTGGGGTTTCTATGGGGGTCAATGGGGCTCTATGGAGGGGTCAATGGGGTCTCTCTGGGGGTCAATGGGGTCTCTATGGGGGGTCAAAGGGGTTCTATGGAGGGGTCAATGGGGTCTCTCTGTGTGTTCAATGGGGCTCTATGGGGGTTCAATGGGGCTCTCTGAGGGTTCTACGGGGCTCTATGGGGGTCAATGGGGCTCTCTGGGGGTTCAATGGGGCTCTCTGTTTTCAATGGGGCTCTATGGAGGGGTCAATGGGGGTTCTATGGGGCTCTATGGAGCTCTCTGGGGGTTCAATGGGGCTCTCTGGGGGTTCAATGGGGTTCTATGGGGCTCTATGGGGCTCTCTGTGGGTTCAATGGGGCTCTATGGGGCTCTATGGGGTTTCAATGGGGCTCTATTGGGGCTTAATGGGGCTCTATGGGGCTCTCTGGGGGTCAATGGGGCTCCATGGGGGTTCAATGGGGCTCTATGGGGCTCTCTGGGGGTTCAATGGCGCTCTATGGGGGTCAATGGGGCTCTCTGGGGGATCAATTCTCCACTCTGCGGGTTCAATGGGGCTCTATGGGGGTCAATGGGGCTCTATGGGGGTTCAATGGGGCTCTATGGGGCTCTCTGGGGGTTCAATGGGGCTCTCTGGGGGTTCAATGGGGTTCTATGGGGCTCTATGGGGCTCTCTGTGGGTTCAATGGGGCTCTATGGGGCTCAATGGGGGTTCAATGGGGCTCTATGGGGGTCAATGGGGCTCTATGGGGGTTCAATGGGGCTCAATGGGGGTTCAATGGGGCTCTATGGGGGTCAATGGGGCTCTATGGGGGTTCAATGGGGCTCTATGGGGTTCAATGGGGCTCTATGGGGCTCTCTGGGGGTCAATGGGGCTCTATGGGGGTTCAATGAAGCTCTATGGGTCTCTATGGGGCTCTATGGGTGTTCAATGGGTCTCTATGGGGCTCTATGGGTGTTCAATGGAGCTCTATGGGGCTCTATGGGTGTTCAATGGGGCTCTATGGGGCTCTATGGGGGTTCAATGGGGCTCTATGGGGCTCTATGGGTGTTCAATGGGGCTCTATGGGGCTCTATGGGTGTTCAATGGGGCTCTATGGGGCTCTATGGGTGTTCAATGGGGCTCTATGGGTGTTCAATGGGGCTCTATGGGGCTCTATGGGTGTTCAATGGGGCTCTATGGGGCTCTATGGGGGTTCAATGGGGCTCTATGGGTGTTCAATGGGGCTCTATGGGGCTCTATGGGTGTTCAATGGGGCTCTATGGGGCTCTATGGGGGTTCAATGGGGCGGGCTCCCCCCAGTGCCCTTTGGTTCCTGGTTCGACCACGTCCGGGGCTGGATGGGGCTGCGGGGCCGTGACAACTTCTTCTGCATCAGCTACGAGGAGCTGCAGCAGGTGGGTAGCGCCCCGGGGCCGTGGACCCTATGGACCCTATAGACCCTATAGATCCTATAGATCCTATGGACCCTATAGACCCTATGGACCCTATAGACCCTATAGACCCTATAGATCCTATGGACCCTATAGACCCTATAGATCCTATAGATCCTATGGACCCTATAGAGCCTATAGATCCTATGGACCCTATAGATCCTATGGACCCTATAGACCCTATAGATCCTATGGACCCTATAGACCCTATAGATCCTATAGACCCTATGGACCCTATAGATCCTATAGACCCTATAGACCCTATGGACCCTATAGAACCTATAGATCCTATAGACCCTATAGATCCTATGGACCCTATAGACCCTATAGATCCTATGGATCCTATAGAACCTATAGATACTATGGACCCTATAGACCCTATAGACCCTATAGATCCTGTGGACCCTATAGAGCCTATGGACCCTATAGACCCTATAGATCCTATAGACTCTATCGACCCTATAGATCCTATGGACCCTATAGACCCTATAGACCCTATAGATCTTATGGACCCTATAGAGCCTATGGACTCTATAGACCCTATAGAGCCTATAGACCCTATGGACCCTATAGAGCCTATGGACCCTATAGAGCCTATGGACCCTATAGACCCTATAGATCCTATAGATCCTATGGACCCTATAGACCCTATGGACCCTATAGACCCTATAGACCCTATAGAGCCTATGGACCCTATAGAGCCTATAGACCCTATAAATCCTATAGACCCTATAGACCCTATAGATCCTATGGACCCTATAGACCCTATGGACCCTATAGACCCTATAGACCCCATAGAGCCTATGGACCCTATAGAGCCTATAGACCCCATAGAGCCTATAGAGCCTATAGAGCCTATATCCATGGTGTCTATAGACCCTATAGAGCCTATATCCATAGACCCTATAGACCCTATAGACCCTATATCTATGGACCCTATAGCCCCTATATCCATGGAGCCTAGAGATCCTATAGCCCCTATATCCATGGAGCCTATAGACCCTATAGATCCTACATCCATGGAGCCTATAGACCCTATAGAGCCTATATCCATGGAGCCTATAGATCCTATATCCAGGGATCCTATAGATCCTATATCCATGGAGCCTATAGACCCTATATCTATGGATCCTATAGAGCCTATATCCATGGAGCCTATAGATCCTATATCCATTGACCCTATAGATCCTATATCCATGGATCCTGTAGATCCTATATCCATGAAGCCTATAGACCCTATATCCAGGGATACTATAGATCCTATATCCATGGACCCTATACATCCTCTATCCATGGATGCTATCGAACCTATATCCATGGAGCCTATAGATCCTATATCCATGGACCCTATAGTCCCTATATCCATGGATCCTATAGACCCTATATCCATGGATCCTATAGATCCTATATCCAGAGAGCCCAGAGATCCCAGATCCATAGATCCTATAGATCCTATCTTCCATAGATCCCGTATCTCCCCTATCCCATGTATCCCATGTATCCCGTCTATCCCA
>NW_026637378.1:0-301 GCF_028554395.1 Pezoporus wallicus
GAATTGGGCAAAAATTAGCATGGAAAAAAAAAGCTTAAAAGGAGTTTAAACGTGGCAAAAATAGGATAGAAACTGCCAAAAATGGATTAAAAGGGGTTAGAACTTGACAAAAATGGGTTAGGAAAGGGGAAAAATAACTTAAAAATGGTTAGAAATTGAGAAATTTGGGTTAGGAAAAGAAACCAAAAAATGCTTAAAACGACTTAGAAAATGGAAATAAAAAAGGGTTAGCAATGGCCAAAAGTGGCTTAAAACGTTTAAGAAAGTAACAAGAATGCATAGCAAACGGGGGGAAAACTGG
>NW_026637379.1:0-303 GCF_028554395.1 Pezoporus wallicus
CCTGTTACTGTAACAAAGTGAACGTAATACTGTCTATATAGATATATAGGAAAACACAGTATACGTAACAAAGTGAGCAAAATAAAGCATGTTCAAGAGCATTCTAATGACCCACGGAGGTTCTCAACCCTAGCCCTAACCTTGACCCTAACCCTAACCTTAACCCTAACCTGTTTCTCCCCTGTAATTGTAACAAAGTGTGTGTAATACTATATATCTATATATATAGGAAAACACAGTAAACGTAACAAAGTGAGCAAAATAAAGCATGTTCAAGAGCATTCTAATGACCCACAGTGGTTC
>NW_026637380.1:0-3010 GCF_028554395.1 Pezoporus wallicus
TATCCCATATATCCCATATATCCCATATCCCATATCCCATATCCCATATATCCCATATATTCCATATCCCGTATATCCTGTATCCCATATCCCACATCCCATATCCCATATATCCCATATCCCATATATCCCATATCCCTATATTCCATATCCCATATCCTGTATCCCGTATCCCATATATCCCACATCCCATATCCCACATCCCACATCCCACATCCCATATCCCACATCCCGCATCCTTGTCTCCCCTATCCCATGTCTCCATATTCCCATGTTCCACATCCCACATCCCATATCCCACATCCCACATCCCACATCCCATATCCCGTATCCCACATCCCATATATCCCACATCCCATATCCCACATCCCATGTCCCACATTCCACATTCCACATCCCATATCCTGTATCCCGCATCCCATATCCCATATATCCATATCCCACATCCCACATCACATCCCATATCCCATATATCCTTGTATCCCACATCCCACATCCCCATCCCATATCCCATATATCCATATCCCACATCCCGTATCCTATATCCCGTATCCCACATCCCATATCCCACATCCCACATCCCATATATCCCATATCCCACATCCCACATCCCATATCCCATATATCCCATATCCCACATCCCGTATCCTTGTCTCCCCTATCCCATGTCTCCATATTCCCATGTTCCACATCCCACATCCCATATCCCATATATCCCATATCCCACATCCCGTATCCTTGTCTCCCCTATCCCATGTCTCCATATTCCCATGTTCCACATCCCATATCCCACATCCCACATCCCATATATCCCGTATCCCACATCCCATATCCCACATCCCACATCCCACATCCCATATCCCACATCCCACATCCCATATATCCCATATCCCATATCCCATATCCCACATCCCGTATCCTTATCTCCCCACATCCCATATATCCCATATCCCATCCCATATCCCACATCCCACATCCCATATCCCATATATCCCATCCCATCCCATATCCCATATCCCATATCCCATATCCCACATCCCACATCCCATATCCCATATATCCCATATCCCACATCCCATATCATCCACATCCCATATATATATCCCATATATCCCATATCCCATATCCCATATATCCCATATCCCATCCCATATCCCCCATATATCCCACATCCCACCCACATCCCATATATCCCATATCCCATATCCCCATCCCATATCCCATATATCCCATATCCCATATCCCGTATCCCACATCTCATACCCCGTATCCCATATATCCCATATCCCACATCCCATATCCCATATATCCCATATCCCATATATCCCTCATCCCATATATCCCATATCCCATATATCCCATATCCCATATATCCCATACATCCCACATATCCCATATCCCATATATCCATATATCCCATATATATCCCATATATCCCATATATCCCATATATCCCATATATCCCATATCCCATATATCCCATATCCCACATCCCATATACCCATCCCATATATCCCATCATATATCCCATATCCCATATATCCCATATATCCCATATATCCCATATATCCCATATCCCATATATTATATATCCCATATACCCCATATCCCCCCATATATCCCATATCCCATACCCCATATCCCATATATCCATATATCCCATATCCCATATACCCCATATCCCATATCCCATATACCCATATCCATATCTTATATCCCATATACCCATATCCCATATCCCATATCCCATATATCCCATATATCCCGTATCCCATATCCCATATCCCATATATCCCATATATCCTGTATCCCATATCCCATATATCCCATATCCCATATCCCACATCCCATATCCCATATCCCATATATCCCATATCCCATATATCCCATATATCCCATATCCCATATCCCATATATCCCATATATTCCATATCCCGTATATCCTGTATCCCATATCCCACATCCCATATCCCATATATCCCATATCCCATATATCCCATATCCCTTATATCCCATATCCCATATCCTGTATCCCGTATCCCATATATCCCACATCCCATATATCCCATACCCCATATCCTGCATGCCATATATCCTGTATCCCATATCCCACATCCCATGTCCCATATCCTGTGTCCCACATCCCATATCCCATATCCCATATATTCATATCCCACATCCCGTATCCCATATCCCACATCCCATATATCCCATATCCCACATCCCATATCCCATATCCTGTATCCCATATCCCATATACGCCACATATCCCATATACCCCATATATCCCATATCCTATATCCCATATATCCCACATTTTATATATCCTGTATCCTATATATCCTATATCTTGTGTCCCATATCCCATACATTCCCTATATCCCATACCCTATATACCCCATATATTCCCTATATCCCATACTCTATATATCTTTTATATCCCATACCCTATATATACCCTATATACCCCATACCCTATATACCCTATACACCCCATACCCTATATATTCCCTATATCCCATACTCTATATATCCTATATATCCCATACCCCATATATTCCCTACATCCCATACCCTATATATACCCTATATACCCCATACCCTATATACCCTATACACCCCATACCCCATATATTCTCTATATCCCATACTCTATATATCCTGTATACCCCATATATTCCCTATATCCCATATATCCCATACCCCATACATTCCCTATATCCCACACCCTATATACTCTGTATATCCCATACCCCATATACTCTGTATATCTCATACCCCATATATTCCCTATATCCCATACCCTATATATCCCATACCCCATACATTCTCTATATCCCATACCCTATATATCCTATCCCATACCCTATATACCCCGTATACCCCATATATCCAACACCCTATATATCGCATACCCCATACATTCCCTATATCCCATACTCCATATACCCTATATACCCCATACATTCCCTATATCCCATATCCTATATACTCTATATATCCCATACGC
>NW_026637381.1:0-3018 GCF_028554395.1 Pezoporus wallicus
CCTGCTTGTCCTTCTGCCGTGTGAGCAGATGCCACTGTTCATTCTGTGCTCACTGCGTTGCTGCCAGCAGAGAGCAGGCTCTGGACTGATTCCATTCAAATGCTTTTCCTGTATGAATGTCAGCAGTGAAGGCAACGATGGAGGCACCAGTGTAAAGGTGATTGTGTGCTGAACAGGTCCAGCACCAGCTTTCAATCCTGGCTCTTCTGCTGTGGGAGCAGAGGCCAAACGTTCGTGCTGTTCTCACTGTGCTGCTGGGCAGCTGAGAGAGACCACCTGAGAATTTGGATTCAAATGGACTTTTAGGTATGAAACCGAGGAGAGACTGCAATGATGGTGACACAGCTGCAAAGCTGCTTGTGTGCTGAAGAGGCCCAGCACTAGCTTTCCCTTCTGGTCCGTCTGCCGTGGAAGCAGATGCCTCTGTTCATTCTGTGCTGACTGTGTTGCTGCGCAGCAGAGAGCAGGCTTTGGACTGATTCCATTCAAATGCTTTTCCTGTATGAAAGTGAGCAGTGAAAGCAACGATGGAGGCACCAATGTAAAGGTGATTGTGTGCTGAACAGGTCCAGCACCAGCTTTCAATCCTGGCTCTTCTGCTGTGAGAGCAGAGGCCAAACGTTCGTGGTGTTCTCACTGTGCTGCTGGGCAGCTGAGAGACACCACCTGAGAATTTGGATACAAATGGACATATAGGTATGAAACCGAGGAGAGACTGCAATGATGGTGACACCGTTGCAAAGCTGCTTGTGTGCTGAAGAGGCCCAGCACTAGCTTTCCCTGCTGGTCCTTCTGCAGTGGGAGCAGATGCCACTGTTCATTCTGGGCTGACTGTGTTGCTGCACAGCAGAGAGCAGGCTCTGGACTGATTCCATTCAAATGCTTTTTTGTATGAATGTGAGCAATGAAAGCAACGATGGAGGCACCAATGTAAAGGTGATTGTGTGCTGAACAGGTCCAGCACCAGCTTTCAATCCTGGCTCTTCTGCTGTGGGAGCAGAGGCCAAACGTTCGTGCTGTACTCACTGTGCTGCTGGGCAGCTGAGAGAGACCACCTGAGAATTTGGATTCAAATGGATTTTTAGGTATGAAACCGAGGAGAGACTGCATTGATGGTGACACCGTTGCAAAACTGCTTGTGTGCTGAAGAGGCCCAGAACTAGCTTTCCCTGCTGGTCCTTCTGCCGTGTGAGCAGATGCCACTGTTCATTCTGTGCTGACTGTGTTGCTGCGCAGCAGAGAGCAGGCTCTGGACTGATTCCATTCAAATGCTTTTCCTGTATGAATGTGAGCAGTGAAAGCAACGCTGGAGGCACCAATGTAAAGGTGATTGTGTGCTGAACAGGTCCAGCACCATCTTTCAATCCTGGCTCTTCTGCTGTGGGAGCAGAGGCCAAACGTTCGTGCTCTTCTCACTGTGCTGCTGGGCAGCTGAGAGAGACCACATGAGAATTTGGATTCAAATGGACTTTTAGGTATGAAACCGAGGAGAGACTGCAATGATGGTGACACCATTGCAAAGCTGCTTGTGTGCTGAAGAGGCCCAGCACTAGCTTTCCCTGCTGGTCCTTCTGCCGTGGGAGCAGATGCCACTGTTCATTCTGTGATGACTGTGTTGCTGCGCAGCAGAGAGCAGGCTCTGGACTGATTCCATTCAAATGCTTTTCCTGTATGAATGTGAGCAGTGAAAGCAATGATGGAGGCACCAATGTAAAGGTGATTGTGTGCTGAACAGGTCCAGCACCAGCTTTCAATCCTGGCTCTTCTGCTGTGGGAGCAGAGGCCAAACGTTCGTGCTGTACTCACTGTGCTGCTGGGCAGCTGAGAGAGACCACCTGAGAATTTGGATTCAAATGGACTTTTAGGTATGAAACCGAGGAGAGACTGCAATGATGGTGACACCGTTGCAAAGCTGCCTGTGTGCTGAAGAGGCCCAGCACTACCTTTCCCTGCTGGTCCTTCTGCTGTTGGAGCAGATGCCACTGTTCATTCTGTGCTGACTGTGTTGCTGTGCAGCAGAGAGCAGGATCTGGACTGATTCCATTCAAATGCTTTTCCTGTATGAAAGTGAGCAGTGAAAGCAACGCTGGAGGCACCAATGTAAAGGTGATTGTGTGCTGAACAGGTCCAGCACCAGCTTTCAATCCTGGCTCTTCTGCTGTGGGAGCAGAGGCCAAACGTTCGTGGTGTACTCACTGTGCTGCTGGGCAGCTGAGAGAGACCACCTGAGAATTTGGATTCAAATGGACTTTTAGGTATGAAACCGAGGAGAGACTGCAATGATGGTGACACAGTTGCAAAGCTGCTTGTGTGCTGAAGAGGCCCAGCACTAGCTTTCCCTGCTGGTCCTTCTGCCGTGGGAGCAGATGCCTCTGTTCATTCTGTGCTGACTGTGTTGCTGCGCAGCAGAGAGCAGGCTCTGGACTGATTCCATTCAAATGCTTTTCCTGTATGAAAGTGAGCAGTGAAAGCACCGATGGAGGCACCGATGTAAAGGTGATTGTGTGCTGAACAGGCCCAGCACCAGCTTTCAATCCTGGCTCTTCTGCTGTGGGAGCAGAGGCCAAACGTTCGTGCTGTACTCACTGTGCTGCTGGGCAGCTGAGAGAGAACACCTGAGAATTTGTATTCAAATGGACTTTTAGGTATGAAACCGAGGAGAGACTGCAATGATGGTGACACCGTTGCAAAGCTGCTTGTGTGCTGAAGAGGCCCAGCACTAGCTTTCCCTGCTGGTCCTTCTGCCGTGGGAGCAGATGCCACTGTTCATTCTGTGCTGACTGTGTTGCTGCGCAGCAGAGAGCAGGTTCTGGACTGATTCCATTCAAATGCTTTTCCTGTATGAAAGTGAGCAGTGAAAGCAATGATGGAGGCACTGATGCAAAGGTGATTGTGTGCTAAAAAGGCCCAGCACCAGGTTTCCCTTCTCGCTCTACGGCTGTGGGAGAAGAGGGCAAAAATTCGTGCTCTACTCACTGTACTGCTGGGCAGCTGAGTGCGACCACCCGAGAATTTGTA
>NW_026637382.1:0-3018 GCF_028554395.1 Pezoporus wallicus
TTTTACGTCCAAAAGTGATGTTTTTACCTCAAGAAATGACATTTTTTACGTTAGGTGAAGATTTTAGGTAATAAAGTACAGAATTTGCCTCAAAACCCGAAGTTTTTGCTTCAAAAAAAGTGATGGTTTTGGCTCAAAAAATGAAATTTTTGACTCAGAAACCAGTGTTTACCTCAAAAAGTGAAGTTTTTACATAAGAAAATGGAGATTTTGTCTCAAAACCGAAGTTTTTACCTCAAAAAGTGAGGATTTTACCTCAGAATATGAAGCTTCAACCAGAATAAATAGTTTTTACCTCAAAAAATGATGGTTTTGCCTCAAAAAGTGAAGTTTTTACCTCAGAAAATGACGGGATTACCTCAAAAAGTGACTTTTTATAGCAAAAAGTGGCTTTTTGACCTCAGGAAATGAGTTTTTACCTCAAAAAGTGAAGGTTTTGGCTCAGAAAATGGACTTTTTTACCTCAGGAAAAAAGAAGGGTTTACAAAATGGAGTTAAAACCTCAAAAAGTGAAGGTTTTACCTCAAAAACCAGAGGTTTACTTCAGAAAATTGAGGTTTTACTTCAAAAACTCCAAAAAAAAAGGATTTTTTACCCTCAAAAATGGAGTTTTTACCTCAAAGTGACTGTTTCACGTCAGAAAATGGAAGTTTCATCTCAGGAAATAAGAGGTTTTACCTCAAAAAGTGAAGGTTTTACCTCAATAAATGGTGACTTTGCCTCCAAAAATTGAGGTTTTACCTCAAAAAATGAGGGGTTCACTGCAGAAAATTGAGGTTTTAACTCCAAAAAGTGAAGGGTTTAGCTCAGAAAATAGTTTTTTACCTCAGAAAATGGGGCTCTAAGCCCAAGAAAAGAGTTTTTGCCTCAGGAAATCACGTTTTTACCTCAAAAAGGGATGTTTTATGGAGGGTTTGCCTCAGAAAATGGGATTTTACCTCAAAAAGGGAAGGGTTTACCTCAGAAAAGGAGGTTTTTCCTCAAAAAAGTGAGGGTTTTACCTCAGAAAATGAGGCTTTAAGCTCAAGAAGTGGAGTTTTTGCCTTGAAAAATGAGATTTTACCTCGAAAAGTGAGGGATTTGCATCAAAAATGAAGTTTTACCTCAAAAAATGGAGTTTTTACCTCGAAAAGTGAGGGATTTGTCACAGAAAATGAAGTTTTACCTCAAAAAATGGAGTTTTTACCTCGAAAAGTGAGGGATTTGCATCAGAAAATGAAGTTTTACCTCAAAAAATGGAGTTTTTACCTCGAAAAGTGAGGGATTTGCATCAGAAAATGAAGTGTTACCTCAAAAAACGGAGTTTTTACCTCGAAAAGTGAGGGATTTGCATCAGAAAATGAAGTTTTACCTCCAAAAAATTGAGGTTTTACCTCAAAAAGTGAGGGATTTGCATCAAAAATGAAGTGTTACCTCAAAAAATGGAGTTTTTACCTCGAAAAGTGAGGGATTTGCATCAAAAACGAAGTTTTACCTCAAAAAATGGAGTTTTTACCTCAAAAAGTGTGAGGGATTTGCCACAGAAAATGAAGTTTTACCTCAAAAAAATTGAGTTTTTACCTCAGAAAGTGTGGGATTTGCATCAAAAATGAAGTTTTACCTCAAGAAATGGAGTTTCTGCCTCTGAAAATTGAATTTTTCCCTCAAAAGTGAGGTTTTTACCTCAAAAAACGGAGCTTTTACCACTGAAAATTGAATTTTTCCCTCAAAACTGAGGTTTTTACCTCAAAAAAAAACGGAGTTTTTACCTCTGAAAATTGAATTTTTCCCTCAAAAGTGAGGTTTTTACCTCAAAAAATGGAGCTTTTACCTCTGGAAATTGAGTTTTTCCTCAAAAGTGAGGTTTTTACCTCAGAAAATGGCAGAAATTGGGTCCAATCCTGAGAATTTGGGGCTAAAGAGGCAGAAATTGGGTCTGATCCCACTAAAGGCTCTTTTGGATGCAGGAATTTGGGGCTAAAGAGGCCAAAATTGGGTCTGATCCTTGGAATTTGGGGCTAAAAACACCAGAATTGGGTCTAATCCCACTAAAGACAACTATGGATGCAGGAATTTGGGGCTAAAGAGGCCAAAATTGGGTCTGATGCTTGGAATTTGGGGCTAAAAGCACCAGAATTGGGTCTAATCTCACTAAAGACAATTATGGAGGCAGGAATTTGGGGCTAAAGATGCAGATTTTGGATCCCATCCTGGAAATTTGGGGTTAAAAAGGCCAAAAGTGGGTCCAAACCTGCTAAAGGCAGGAATCTGGGGCTAAACTTGCTGAAATTGGGTCCAATCCCACTGAAGATGTTTGTGGCTGAAGGAATTTGGGGCTAAAGAGGCAGAAATTGGGTCCTGTCCTGGGAATTTGGGGCCAAAAATGCTGAAATTGGGTCTAATCCCACTGAAGTCCCATTTGAATGCAGGAATTTGGGGCTAAAGATGCCAAAATGGGGTCCCATGCTGGGAATTTGGGGCTAAAAACGCCCAAAATGGGTCCAATCCCAATAAAGGCCATTGTGGCTGCAGGAATTTGGGGCTAAAGAGGCAGAATTTGGGTCCCATCCCGGGAATTTGGGGCTAAAGAGGCCAAAATTGGGGCTTTCTTTGCCTTGTGCCCGACACCAACCCTGTTCCATCCCCACTTCCCCCCACTTCACACCGGGTTTTGCCCCATTTTGCCCCGTTTTTGCCCCATTTTCCCTGGTTTTACCCGATTTCCCCCAAATTTTCCATTTCCCCCATTTTATCCCCATTCTCCCCCGTTTTTCTCCCATTTTCCTCTTCTTTTGCTCCATTTCTCCCTGATTTTGCCCCATTTTCCCTGGTTTTAGCCCCATTTTCCCGTGGTTTTGCCCCAATTCCCCCATTTTAGCCCCATTTCCAGCCGGGTTTGCCCTCTTTCCCCCAGTTTTGCCTCATTTCCCCCGTTTTTGCCCTGTTTCTCCTTCCTTTTGCCCCTTTCTCTACACTTTTGCCTCATTTTTGCCCAGTTTCCAATGGTTTTGTCACATTTCCCCCCGGGTTTGCCCCATT
>NW_026637384.1:0-30546 GCF_028554395.1 Pezoporus wallicus
CATGGCGTCATGGTAAACATCCCGCGGGAGGGCGCGCAGGGGGCGGGGCTTCCCCGCGCACGTGTTCGGGGCGCGCCCTCCCCACCGAGGCCGGGACAGCGCCGCCCATGGAAGCCTTTATTGCCCCCCCGAGAGCAGACCCCCCCCCCCGGCCCCTCACTTCTTCTCCTCCTCCTTCTTGTCCTTGCTTTCCTTGGAGGCCTGCGAGGCCAGCGAGCCCATGGCGTTGCGGATGGCCTCGTTGTTGGGGTCCACGCCCGGCAGGTTCTCCAGCACGCTCTGCAGGAACTCGGGGTCCTGCATCACGTCGTAGTCGTCCTCCTCCTGCGGGGACAGCGAGGAGGGGATGGGCACAGGCCGGGGTCACCTCCTCCTCTTCCTCCTCCTCGCGGAGGGAGGGGGACAGGGATAGGATGGGAAGCGCACCTTAGCGGGTTCGGAGGTGTCCATGGCTGTGCTGCTGTCCACTTCCGCTGCCTCTGCCTGGGCAAACTCTGTCGGAGGAGAGGGACAGTGGGGGCAGAGGATTCACTCACCCACAGCCTGCCCACGGCACAGGGGAGCGAGCCTGGCACCCAGCCCCCAGTGTTCAGGGAGGGCTGGACCCTGCCCAGGTTTGGGGTCCCAGCATCACTTGGGGGCAGGTTGGGCATAGGGGCCGGTGGCTCCGTTCCTGAAGGCACAGGACTCTTCCTTTGGGAATGGGCTCCAGGCACTCACCTGCTCCCTGCAGGGACATCTGCATGGCGTAAGCAATCTGCTCCTCCTCCGTCATGCTGCTGAGGTCGGGCAGCCCGGCCCGGCCAAACTCCTGCTGAGTTATCGTCATCTTCAGCAAAGCATCGTCCGAATCTGCACAGCCAAAGCCCTGCTCAGGAAGCAGCAATGGGGCTGCCCCCCTGGGTCCAGCGCCCCACACAACCCCTGTTCCCACCCACACACGTGGCATCACTGGGGAAGGGGACGGGAGCAGAGCCGCTGAACACACTACCCAGGATACCCAGGACAGGAATGGGGCAGTTGGGAGTTCCAGCAGAGGCAGAGGTGGTTCCTCAGCTCGCTGCAGGTAAACTGCCTCCCTCCGAGGTGCCAGGGGCATTACCCAGCTCCTGCCTCGCACCCCAGCGGCTCTGGGTGCTGCCACACCGCACAGAAGGGCCCTGCCAGGAGCAGAGCTGCATCCCCCACTCAGGCAGCCTTACTGCCACGGGAGCCATCCCCAGGGAACACCCTGCCGGGGTACTCCCTGCCCAGCTCCTTACCATCCCCAGCAGTGGCCGCTATCCCAGCCTCAGCTGCAGAGGCAGCTGCAGCCCTCCTGGCCTCCTCCTCTTGCCGCTGCCTCTGCTCCTCCATGGAGACACGCAGAGCCTGCAGAGACGGGGCCAGGCAATGAGCTGAGGCAGGCAGGGCAGGCTCAGCCCACAGCCGCCCTCCACGTCCCCATCGCCCACCAGCGCCAGCTCCGGGTCTGCACTGGGATCCACTCCAAACTCGAAATCGCTGGCGCCCAGGCCCAGCATGGCACCGCCTTCCCCGGCCAGGATGGGGGAGCTGATGAGGGCATCAGCCAGGCTGGGCCCCGGTGGCACCGTCACCAGGTGGGAGCCGGTGCCATCCTTGCCGTTCAAGGTGTTGATGAAGGCAGTCAGCTTGTCTGTGTTGGCTTCCTAGGGGCGAAGAGGAAGGCTGGGGTTAGAGCTTTGCCTGGACATGGGACTCTCCACTGGGGCAACTGCTGAGGAGATCGAGGCTCAGAGAGCTCTTCATATCCTCCGGTGCCTGAATAAGGGCTCTGGGGCGGGAGGGATTCAAATCCCGCCTTGATCTGGCACAAGGCTCACCTCTTCTCCAAAATTGATGATGTCCACGTTGACCTTCTCTTTCTTCAGACGCTTCGCCAGTTTCACCAGCTGCAGCGAGAAGACACCATGGAATTAGCTTGGATTTTGGCTCTTAGGCACTGCCCTGGGCTCAGCAGTAGCAGTCATTTCTCTCCTTCTGAGTAGCTGGTGCAGCGCTGTGGGTTTGACTTTCAGCCTGGGAGCAGCACTGATAACACTGAGGGTTTTACTTGCTGCTCAGTAATGTTGACTCTGACCAAGGACTTTGTGAGTCTCACGCTCTGCCAGGGAGCAGGGGAAGCCAGGAGGAAGCAGAGCCAGGACACCTGACTCGAGGTCGACCCCTCGGCTTTTGGAGTCGGGGATACAGAGGACCCGAGGCCGGCTGTACCCCAACTGAAAAAGAGATCCTGGCAGCCGAGGCTCAGGAAGTCCTCAGAGCCCAGCGCGGGCCGCTGTGGTTTGAACCCAGCTGGTGAGAGCCACGCAGCCGCTCGCTCGCTCCCCACCTTCCTCCACCCTCTCCCGGAGGGATGGGGAGGAGAATGGAAAGACTGTACCTGCCATGGGCTGAGATAAGAACAGCCCAGGAGCTAAGGTCTAACACAAACCACTGCTGCTGCCACCAGGGACAATAATGATAAGGGAAACAACAAGGGAAGAGAATACAACCGCTCACCACCCGCCGACCGATACCCAGCCCGACCCCAGCAGTGATCTGGGCCTTCTGGGTAACTGCCCCCCGTTTATATACTGGTATGACGTGCTGTGGTATGGTTAGGTTGGGTCAGGTGTCCTGCCTCTGCTTCCTCCCCTCCCTGGCAGAGCGGGAGGCTCACAAAGTCCTTGTTGCTAAGTAATGGTCCCTTTGACCACCCAAAACCATCGGTGTCATCAGCGCTGCTCCCAGGCTGAAAGTCAGAACCACAGCACTGCACCAGCTGCTAAGAAGGAGACAAATGACTGCTGCTGCTGAACCCAGGACAGGCACGTTGAGCTCATCAAAACCAGACAGCAGCCCTAAGGAATTCAGTCCTGGAGGCCCAAAGCTCAAAATCAGCTTCCCACTTTCAAGGCCTCCCAGCAGGAAAGCGTTTGAGGTATTTTATCTCTCCAAGGGCACAGTGCCCAAGGCCCTGCGAGGCAGCAAGAGGGACCTGTTCCTGCCCAAGCCAGGAGCTATCCCCATCAATGGGGACAGCAGGAGCCTGGGACGGGCAGCACCTCCTCCTGTTCTCTCCAAGAGACCCAGAACATCTGCATTAACTTCAGCTGAGTTAATTCAGATGCCAACACAACAGCATCTTCCCAAGGCTGAGGGCAACGTTTCTGCACAGGAACATGGATTTCCTCCCCTAGCTCCCCAGGCAAAAAGCCCGGAGAGCTTTATGTGACAGCCACAAGGCAGGAGGTGCAGGTCGCAGTGCAAGCTCTCTTTGGGAGCTATGGATCTCTGCCCTTGGCTCAGGCCTGGCTGTGCCCAGGGATCCAGCCCTCCCTCTGCTCCCAGCTGAGAGCTGCTCTGCTCTGGGGTATAAAGCCTTACCCCAATACAGGGCAAGCAAATGTGTGGTTGCAAGTGGAGTGCAGAGCATCCCCCACCCACCCCGCTCTCCTTTACCCATTACTCACATCCTTCTCGTTATCTTCCACAGGGCTCCCCACAAAGGCAATGATTCGCATCTTGTGGTTCTTGCCTTGGCGATGCTTCAAAGCCAGCTGCAAGACAGAAGCTCTATTGTACCTGAGGAGCAACCTGCAGGCAAAGAGGTGACCAGCTGTCACCCTGATCCTTCTCCCGCGGCGCACGAAGGCTTCAGCTGAGTGCCAGGAGAGAGCTCTCAGCAGCAAGCCCCCAAGTGCCATCAAGCAGCAGGGCCCAGGGGCCTCCCTGCTCTGGAAGTCACGGCTCTGCTGGGAGCACTTTGTTGGCAGAGCAAGAAAACAGGGTAAAGAGGTGGCCCCGGCCTGGGGGCCGCTCTCCTCGGGGTGGGAAGGGCTCTGCAGCTCAGCTGCATTTCGGGTTCCTCCAAAGCAACCCAGGGCCGGGCTATAAAACTCATGAGCTTTTAGACTGGGTTTCCTCCCGGGGCTTTCATCTGCAGGCAGGGAAAGTGAGGCAAAACCAAACTGATGTGCTCAGCAGAGCAGGGGGAGAACAAGATTTCTGCCGCTGAGCCACGCACCGGACAGGGAACGTGAGAGACGCAGTGAGGCAAAAGCAACGACAGAGGAAGGAGCAGACTCGCCCCTGGGAAGCCACTTACGTGAGCCACTCGGATCCCTGTGCAAAAGGTGATCTTCCCTTTGGGCTGCACCGTGTGTAGCTTTGAGAGGATCCGTCCCGTGTCCGGCGTGAGCGTGGTCAGCACCTCACAGTTACTGCGGCGCAAACACATTTCCTTCAGCCACTCTTTGTGAAACCTTCTCTTTCCTACAGGGCGGAGAGCCCTCCCTGCACGCCCTGGCCCCTGCCCCAGCCCATTTTAAGGGACTCTGCCTAAGAGGGAGCTCACAGGCCCTGGAGTTCCACAGGAGAACGGAGCAATCCCCCTCCTGGGGCCATGTGGGAGCTGCAGTGGCAGCTCAGCCCTTATTTAACCACCCTTAGGGCCACAAGGGAACAGGTCTGGCAGGGAGCTCCTGAGAGAGAAAAGCCTCCACAGCCCACCCTGGCATCGCAGGAGCGAGCCCAACAAGCAAGAGACCGGGCAGGACCCGGCTTTCCTCGTCCCAGTCCTCCCAGGACGGGTTTGGTTTCAGACTGTGCTGTTGCTGCCCCGTGTTCCAAGCCCTCCCATGGGTGCGCTCCCCAGCACCAGGAGCACCGCGGACCCCCCCCGCCCAAGGAGCATACTTGGCTAACGTGATGAGCCCCACGTTGTTCTCGGGGTTGCTGCGGGTCTTCGAGTGGCACACGATGTTGACAGCATCCTGCTGGGCCTGCAGGCGGGTCGGGAGGAAGTCCCCGTTCCTCATGTACTCGCTGTTGTCAACGCTGGAACAGAGAGAGAGGGGGGGGGTCTCAGTGGAGGTGCAGCCCCCGAGGGTGGGGTTTGGGACCCACGCCGGTGGTGACGGATGTGTCCCAGGGCAGGATGGATCCCCCCTGCATCCCCAGAGCTCTGCCTCGCAGGGCACACGCCGGGAGCTGGAAGCTCCCGTTCCTTGCTGAAGGGAGAGGGGCCTGCGGGCAGGACCCCCCCCCCCGGAGCCCCGCTGCCCCAGCACCTCCCCGGGGCAGCGCAAAGCTCCGTGTCCGTCGGTGCCAAGGGGTCTCCAGCAGGACGGAACGCGGCTTTCCCAGCGCCCTCCGCCGCAGCCTCCCAGCGAGGAGCAGCAGTGCCCCTCAGCGCCCAGGGGCAGCGGCCGCACCACGAGCCAACCCCACCGCCACCGCCCCACGCTCCCCCCACACCGCTCCCCGATCCCCCCACACCGCTCCCCGATCCCCCCACACCGCTCCCCGATCCCCCCACACCGCTCCCCGATCCCTCCCCACCGCCCCACGATCCCCCCCCCACCGCTCCCCGCTCCCTCCCCACGGCTCCATCAGACCCCAAAGCCTTCCTCCTACGGGGCCTTGGGGAAGGTTGAAGAAGGGCTTGGGAGCCCGGTTCAGGCCCAGGGGAAGGGCTCCCGTGGAGCTTTAACGCCAAGGGAAGGGCTCCCCCCGCTCCGTGACCACCGCCCCATGGCAGGGCAGGGACGGACGAGGAGGAGGCACCGGCAGACCCCAACCCCCCCGCCCCAAGGGCCCCCATCCCTGCCCCTTCTCCCCGCTCCAGGCCCGCGATGACTCAGGGAAAGGCGCCGGAGCCCCGGGCCGGCCGCGGGGGCTCGGGCTTGGTCCGAGCGGTGGCGGAGCCCCGGTGCTGGGGTGGGGGGGGTCCGCGCTCACCAGACCATGGTGCTCTCCAGAACCATCCTGCCGGCCGCTCCTCCGCACCGGCACCGGGCACCGAGCACCGAGCGCCGCCAACAAGGCGCCCGTGGGTTGGCTCCACGCTACTGGCCAATCCCCGCTTCCCGTCTTGAGAGGTGAGGGGCGGAAGGAGGTGAGGGGCATGCTGGGAGGTGGAGTCCCGGAAAGGCCCGGTCCCGTTCGGTTCCGTTCCCCCCCGTCCCCGTCCCCGCAGAGAGGCGCAGGAGCAGCGGGCCAGCAGCACGGGTTTGTATTGTGCGGTCGGACGAGGCCACAAGCGCTACAGAGCCGAAAGGACAACGGTCACGCACGGAGCGAGCTGCTCCCGGGGCCGGGCCGGGCCCTGCTGTGGTCCCAGCCGTGAAGGACTGTGATCCATCCATGATCCATCCACATCCATCCATGATCCATCTACATCCATCCATGTGTGACCGTGATCCATCCACATCCATCCATGATCCATCCACATCCATCCATGTGTGACCATGATCCATCCACACCCATCCATGTGTGACCATGATCCATCCACACCTATCCATGATCCATCCACATCCATCCATGTGTGACCATGATCCATCCATGTGTGACCATGATCCATCCACATCCATCCATGATCCATCCACATCCATCCATGTGTGACCATGATCCATCCACACCCATCCATGATCCATCCACATCCATCCATGTGTGACCATGATCCATCCACATCCATCCATGTGTGACCATGATCCATCCATGAGTGACCATGATCCATCCACATCCATCCATGATCCATCTACATCCATCCATGTGTGACCATGATCCATCCACACCCATCCATGATCCATCCACATCCATCCATGTGTGACCATGATCCATCCATGAGTGACCATGATCCATCCACATCCATTCATGAACCATCCATGTGTGACCATGATCCATCCATGATCCATCCATGTGTGACCGTGATCCATCCACATCCATCCATGATCCATCTACATCCATCCATGATCCATCCACATCCATCCATGTGTGACCATGATCCATCCACATCCATCCATGAACCATCCATGTGTGACCATGATCCATCCACATCCATCCATGAACCATCCATGTGTGACCATGACCCATCCATGATCCATCCATGTGTGACCGTGATCCATCCACATCCATCCATGAACCATCCATGTGTGACCATGATCCATCCATGATCCATCCACATCCATCCATAAACCATCCATGTGTGACCATGACCCATCCATGATCCATCCACATCCATCCATGTGTGACCGTGATCCACCCACATCCATCCATGATCCATTCATATCCATGATCCATCCACATCCATCCATGATCCATCCATATCCATGATCTATCCACATCCATCCATGATCCATTCATATCCATCCATGTCTGACCATTATCCATCCACATCCATCCATGATCCATCTACATCCATCCATGATCCATCCATGTCTGACCATGACCCATTCATATCCATGATCTATCCACACCCATCCATGATCCATTCATACCCATCCATGTTCATCCATGTCTGACCAGGATCCATCTATGTCTGACCAGGATCCATGCATGATCCATCTATGTGTGACCATGATCCATCCATGTGTGACCATGATCCACCCATGTGTGACCATGATCCACCCATGTCCATCCATGTCTGACCAGGATCCATGCATGATCCATCCATGTGTGACCATGATCCATCCATGTCCATCCATGTGTGACCATGATCCATCCATGTGTGACCATGATCCATCCATGTGTGACCATGATCCCCCCATGTCCATCCATGTCTGACCAGGATCCATCTATGTCTGACCAGGATCCATGCATGATCCATCCATGTGTGACCATGATCCCCCCATGTCCATCCCTGATCCATCACCTCGCGCTGATCCAGAGGCTCCAGCGGCCACTGCTGCCCGCTCCCACAGTGGTGGGGCTGGAGAAGCAAAGCCCCCTCCTTGCACGGGGCGGGGGGGGGGGTGTTAAAGAGCCACAACCCCCAAGCCCCAGCCCTTGGAAACACGCACAAAGAAGAAAAAGCAGCTCTGGAAACCCATTACAAAGCAGAGGTCAATACAGAAACACCCCCCCCACCCCATAGGAATAACTATCCCCAGGGAAAGGAAAACAAACACTTAAATACAACTTCATAAATATTCCATCATGAAAAACAGCTGAGATCTGGGGTTCTTCCCGCCTGGTTAAAAACAAACAGAAAGGGGTTAGGGGGGAAGATAAGAAACAAGTGTCTAATATAGACAGTTACCTGGGCTGTAACGGGGCACCGGAGCTGCCAGCGAGGGCCAAGGGAAGAGCCAAGCCCAGGCAGCCCCGAGCCGAGCTTCCCCCCGCTCCCGGCTCCCGTCCCGACGTTCAATTGGCATGGAAAGGTTCAAGGAGCCCTTGAGACCCGGGTTAGGGCCGGTGCCCGTCCTCAGCATCCCAGCACCCTGCGCGGCTCCGGGCACGCAGGCACCGGCAACGCCAGCGCTGGGCATCCGGACACCCAGGGACAGGCGAGGAAAAGAGCAAAGAATGAAAACGCTTCCCTAAAACCCCACCAGCCTGTGGCCCATCCGCGCCGAGAGGCTCCAGTGGAAGGTGGGAAGAGACCTGGCTCTGGACCATCACCTAAACCCTCCCTTTGGCCATTCCGTGTTTCCATAACCATCGCTGGTTGTTCCTAGAGAAACCCCTTAAGCTTGAAATGACTTCTTTAATGTCCCTGAGGATTCTGAGCCATCAGGAACACAGGGAAGAGTCACTTCATCCCTCTTCAAAAAGCACTCTGTGACCCTAAAGCTCAGTCCCGCATGCGCTCCGGGATCCCTGGGAGGCTGCGCCCGCTGCGGGCCGGGCATCCCGGAACAATCCCCCCCCTTCTTCCAGCCTTTTACTTAAGAAGACTCCCACTGCCCCACGCTTGTGGGGCAGCTGTGCCACCGGAGGGGGAATCTCTGCCCCAAGCTGCCAGGAGCGGCCCAGCTACAACACAGGCAAGGTACCCAAAGGGAGCCGAGCCGTAAAAACCAGGCTGGGATCCGCACGCGGGGCCGAGGGCAGGGGAAGGGAACGGAACGGAGCACGTTGGGTTTGGTCCGGTTGCTTAAGAAATACCCCTATAAAAGTGCCCCTCAGCAGAGCTCTCCCCCTCGGCTGCGGCTCCACTGTGGGCAGGGAAGGGCCAAAGGGGCCTCGTTTAAAAACCCCAGGGCCCAAAGGAATCCAAAAGCTCCCCGAGCCCCAAAAAAGCTTCGTACATTCAAAGGCCTCTGAGCAACGCGGCGCTGCAAGGCTGCACAGGAGGGGGCAGCAGCGGGGAGAGAGGAGCTCGTCCATAGGCAGTGAAGCGCCTGCTGCCCCTTTCTGCCTCAGTCACAGCGGGTGCTTTCTGGTGGAGCACTGAGAAAAAAAACCACAAAAACCCCTATTTGGTAAAAAAAAACACCCACTAAAAATAGCAAGAGCACACTGCGGGAGCAGGAAGGAGGGCAGGGACCGAATCCAGAGAAACACTGAAATTAAAAACGTGGCTAAAGTACAAAATCAAACCGTGCTGCTCCGGGGCAAACGGCCCCAACGAGGCTCCAGTGCCCGCTGCCCACCCCAGGCACTCCAAAGAGTCTCCCGTCCTCGGTGCCTCTGTGGGGTCGCATGGGAAGCGGCCGCCTCCTGCACGTCAGGTCCCTTCCGCAGAGCTTCAGCCCCCGCCGAGCAGTTCCTCCTCTTCCTCCTCCTCCTCCTCCTCCTCCCGGCAGCCGCCCTTGCTCTCCCCAGGCTCCAAGCAAAGAGGACAGCAGGGACGCAGCGCTGGGCTCTGCTCTAAGGAGACCTTCAGGGGTCCGAGGCTCAGCTGCGCTGGCTCGGTTCTTGGTTAATGCTATCCCGCTAAGTGTGGCCCAACCTTCAGCCTTTGGGTTTCTGTCCACGTAAGATTACTTAGGAATAAAAAAGGGAAACATAAATCAGCAACAGGGGCTGAATTCTCTGTCAGACTCCACGGACCACGCAGGGAACAGAACCATCTGCTTCCATCGCAGCAATCCCGTGTTGCTTCACTGTGAAGAGAAAAGAGGGGGAGATGCCAGGGAGGGCTCAAGCCTTCCTCTGAGGTCCCCTGCTTCGTCTTCCCCTCAACCTTCTCCACCCCAGGAGAGACAGAGGGGAAGGGGATGTTGAGCTCAGGTTTAAACCAGCCCCCATCCTACGTTGCAACAGGAGGGTCTGTGAGCAGCTTCACCCCTTTTATGTGCCATCAGACCCACTTTGAGCCCTCAGGGAAAAGCAGTGTCTCTGCTTTGCCTCTTGCTTACCTAAGGCACTTGGGGCAGCAGGTTAACACGAACTTGTGCCCGGCACCGTTCACAATCCAGAGAGGGATGAAGAGCTCCTGCTCTGGTCAGCTGGCACATCCCGCTCTGTGCCCATCTTCCCAGCACAGCCAAGGCCCACGGAACCTCCCCCAGTTCTCCCTCCACCTCCCAGGCTGCTCTTTTCCTCCTGAACGGGGAAGTACTCACAAAGCTTATCTCAGTCTCCTGCAGGTCTTCGAGCTGCTCTCTCAGCTCTGCAGAGTGCTCGGGTACAGAAGGCCCTGGGGAGCCACTGGTGGGGGGGGGAAACAGAAGGGAGAGACCTGTAAAGCACTTGTTCAAGGTGAGCTCTCCATCGCTCACGTTCCCTGGCCTGCTCGCCTGTACCCAGCCAAGGAGACGTCCCAGCACAGCACAAAGGCGCTTTTAAGGCAGGTTTAACACAAGGCAACACGATCCCTGCTAGGGCAGGCACCCAAACCACCACGTAGAAGATCAGCCCGCCAGGCCTGACATGACTTCAGCTGTTAGGAACAAGGACCTTTTGTCCAGCAAAGCACCAGCACCTCTTGACAGAAGTCTTGGAGCACCTCATCAACACAGGAATGGTCCTGGGTGAAAACAGGCCAGGGACAAAGGAAGGACAAAGCACGGAGCTCAGCAAGTCTCAGCCTTTCCAGACAGAGGAACCTGTGTTTGAAAGTGCCCCTGGCAAACCTCTTCCGCTCTGAACTCAAGCTGCAGCCCGACAAAAGGACATACAACCCGGCTGCACTGAGCACCTGATGCGCTGGAGCGAGCCCCATCCTGCCTTCCCCCTGTGTGCACCCTCAGAAGGGCAGGTCCTGGGGAGATCACTCCCCTTGGTACAGGGCTACAGAGATGTAAGGGTGGTGAAGACCCCACCAGAGCAGCCAAGTCTGGAGAGAGAAAAAAGCCAAGCAAAGAGCCCAGGACCAACCTGGGACATCCCAGGGCAGGCACGCTGCTCTCAATCACAACCCACAAGCTGCTTTCACCCCTCCTCGGGGCTGGCAGAGCTTTGGGGACCAACCAAGGTTACAAAAGCACAGCGGGTTTGATCTCACCCACCAGGAGCTGTGCTCTGCCCAAGAATGGGGCTCAGCACCGGGCAGGGTGGGGAGGACACCATCCTGAGAGGTTTCACCACACAGAGGTGCACTAAGGAGGGCTGAGCCCTGGCACAGGGACACCCTGCGTTACAGCACCCACTGCACAGAGCCTCTGGAAGCACTGGCCAGCAGCAAGCACGAGGCCAGACCCCCGCTGTAAAGCCTCACTGAGGACAGCCTCTGGACAGGAGAAGGTTGCAGGCAAAGTCTGGGTCCTCCCCTCACCTAGACAGGAAGATGCCAGGAGCTGTCCTAGTCAAATCCTTTGCTGAGCTGTCAGCTTTATGCACTTGCACGCCCACTGACCTACGCAGGGATTGAAGGGAGAGAGACCCGCAGTTAAGTTCAAAGGAGCACCTCAGGCATGCTGACCTACTGGAAAGGAGCAGCTCTGGTTTCGGATCCCTACCAAGAAGTTTCCATGTTTTACAGAGGGAGTAAGAGGTCTTGATTACAACTGCATCTTATTCTCCTGCAGCTCAGGGGAGAGCTGGCACTTCCAGCTGTGCCACGGTGCAGGCAGTAGCTCAGCACTGGGGAAGACTCTTTCTGATTGCTTCCAGGAAGAGAAGTTAACTTGTATGAAAGGGATCATCCTCTGACCACAGCTCCTCCTCGTCCTTACCACTCCAGCAAGAGATCGACCACTCAACAACAGCCCCCAGCTCCCTCAGGGCTCTCCATGCATTTCAGCTTCCGAGACAACACTGAACCACGCTGCACACATCCTGCAGCCTCCTTTCCCGAGGGGTTGTAGGAGCTCCATGCCAACCCTAAGTTGCAGGAAAGCCCAACCCTCTGCGGAGAGCAGCAGGAAGGTCAACGTCAGCATCCCCCAGCACCACGTCAGCGCTCTTCACGTACATTTTAGCAGGGACACTTCCACCAACTCACTTGAATTAGCACAATTACCTCGACTCCAGAACAAAGCCGTTAAATACAGACCACACAAGGAACTAAGAGCCACCGGGACCCCCACACAGCTCAAGCAATGCAAGATCACGTCACCTGTAACAGACACACGATGCTTCCCCCTTGCACGTGCTTGAACCGACAGCACTGAACTTGCCCCACGACACAAAGAGCTCCCCAACGGGTGTTTCTGCGAGCATGCCAAACCCCAGGAACATCCACAGAGCAGCACAAAGTCCTCCCATGCCTTGGATCTGCCCTGCAGGAGCCACCAGCCTGCCATGGGCCCTCACCTGTTTGCGGGCGAGTTGAGGCCTCCGCTGCCCAAGGAGGATGTGGACAGGGTCGTTGCGATGGAATCGCTGTTGGCTTCATCCACTGGCAGGGTCCTGGGCAGGAGATCTGGGCGACCAAGGTGGGAACCTGAGTTGAACACAGACTGTTCCATCACCAGCGCAAGCAGGACCCTATGGCACGAGCGCCCACACTGCCCAAGGGTTGGGGTCTGTGCTGCATCCCACCCCGTACATCTGAGGCACCCAGGCACTGCAGACCCAGCCCTGCAGGCAGTTCTCTGTTCCAAGTGCAAGCCTCCACACAAGTGCTTAACCCTGCTTCTCCCCCGGCACAAATCCCATGTTGGGAAGAGACGAGGCTCACAGCACTGCCACAGCACCTCAGCCCCCTTCCCAGCGGGAGGCAAGGGCCAAGCTGATGCTTGGACAAGGCTGAAAGATTCCATGAGGACACACGAGCTAACGATTCCCCCCCTCCACAATCTGGTCTCATCCTGGTAAGGTTTATATGCTGCAACAGAACACCTGGAAGCAGCAGAGCCTTTCCAGGGCTCGCTGCTCCTCCAGGGCCTTTCTTCTGCTGTCAGGCTGCCAAAGGCCATTTGGTTTCCTGCACCCACAATAATCACCCCCTTCCCGCCCAGCAAGAGCACAACCCAACGTGGAGGGGTCTCACAGAGCTTCCAGCAGACAAACCCAAGCTGGAGAAAGAGCTCTCCAGGTTTTTAACCCAGGCACCAACCTTGCTCCACATCCGCCTCCGTCGTCACTTGCGCTTTCGTCTCGCAGGACACGTGTGACAGGGAAGGCACTGCCCCTTGGCAGCTCCGCCGCGGGACGGCTGCGCCGGACCGGCTCTTCTTAGACGGGGATGGCTTTACTGAAAGACAGAAGCCAAGAGAGCCCTTTTCAGACAGCTTCAGGAAGGAGGAAGAGACTTTCCAGCGAGAGCCCGGCCCCGGAGCTGTGCCCCAAAGGAACAAGCTGAGGGATGACACAGCTCCTGTCGGGTCACATCTCTGAGGCAAGAACAATCCGGGAGGCAGGAAGATGCGACACAGCACGAGAGAATTCCTAAAGCTTCCCAAGCTACAGAAGCCAGAAACCACGGCAACGGCCAAGAGCTCAGCTGTGCCCAGGTACTTACAGGGTATTTTCTTGAACGCCGTGTTGCACATGAACCGTTGGAACCTCTCGGCATAGAAGCTGGGTCTGTGCACGGATACAGTGTCCTGGAAGTCCAAGAAAGAACCTGATTTAGTGAGTGACCCAGGTGAACAGGAGACCTCGGGCTGTCAGCCTTGGAACACACAGGGCTGGGCTGGACTGGGACCAGGCAGGGGTCCTCAGTCGCTCTCACTAGCAGCTGTGAGAAGCGCAGTAGCTACAAGCAGTGGGCACTGAATCCAAAGCAATTAATACTCCTTAATGAGTATGGAGATGACCAGCATCACCAAGAGCAACACTTGTGCCAGTACCTAGAACATACCCTGACATAGAAAGAGGGCAAACACACCTACCCCCCTTGGGAACCCAGCATCTCAGGAGCAAGGGCAGCAGGCACAGCTTAAAGACACTGGCACGGCTGCTAAGCAAGTTCAAAGGGCTGCTGCTCCACTTACCCCATCGTGCACGAGGGCCTTCCAGGAGTGCTCCAGCTTCTTGACAAGTCTGACAAAGGAAAGGGTTTTTGCACTAAGTCCCCACTCCCTGTGTCATTTTGGGCTCGCTCAGTAGTGACCCTGGCTCCTGGCCACAACACACTGCAAACCCTGACTGCTTCGGCTTGGGATCCTCTTCATTGTCCCCCACACATACCAGGGCTGGCTGCACGGTTCAGCCTCCCAGAGGGAGAGTTTCACAGGCCTAATCATCAAGGACAATGAACTTGCAGTGACATTTAGCAGGGGCTTTATACATGCAACCCCTGCACACTGCGCTTTGGTATAAACAGAGGGAAAGGTAAACCTTACAGCTAGCTTTCATTTTATAGGGAGAAGTGGTTATGGCCATTTTAAGCCACCACTTGTTCTGTAACTTGCCACCTCCTGCACAGCACCTGTGCACAAGCACCAAGCACACAAAACCAACTTCCCAAGAGCAAATCTATGCCAGGAACTTGAAGCAAATCCAGTAAACAAGACCCAGAAACTGATCCCCAAATGCCCAATGTCAGGGAAACAGAAAGTAGTAAAGAAGTTTGTGCCTTAACCACTTGGAAGCCAATTGTGACAACCAAGCAGGGGCAACCCGGGCTGTGAAGCGGTCTTCACCGGGTGACACAGCTGCTCTCAAGGCTTTCTTACCTGTAGGACTGCAACACATCAATGATGCCAATGTACAGGAGGAGCCTCTCCCCCTTGGCGTTGCGGGCTGGAATTCCTCCCATCCTAGAAGAGGACAGGGCACACACGTGAAGCAGGGAGTTCTCAACCTCCCACTGCCTCTCTCATGCACCCTGGCAGGGGCTGAACACTGTGTGAGCTATTTAACAGGCGCCAGCATGCAGGAGGCACCCCCAGTGGATTGGGGAAGAGCAAAATGCTCCCTAGTTAAGCTGCTGAATCTCCTGAGAACTGCCCCCCTTTTCCCTCTGGGACAATTGTTAGTGAAGATCAACCCCAACTCTTCAATACAACCTGGAAGGCACGAACAAAGTCTTTTACACATTAAGGAAGGGAAATCAAAGACAAATCTGCTACCAAGACCAGCCTGCCAGCAATCCCATGCAGCCCATCTAAGTTCCATCTCCGTTAGCCAAGCTTGGGTTGCACTGGGAAGAGCAATCCCAACACAGACTTACTGGTCATCTGTTTCTATGGTGCCACCTCGCCGGGCCTCTCCCTGGATGGATTCCATGGCTGTGGAGTAAAGGGCCTTTTGGGCAGCGGGTCGCCGCATGTCAGCCTGCAACGTCCCGTCGGCCAGGGCGTGCTCCCTCTGTGCCAGGTCCATGTTATGGATTGCAACAAGCAAACTGTAATCCATGATTTTAAAGCTCTGCAGGACCTGGGCAGGAAGGCAGCACAAGCTCAGTCAGCAGCACAAGCAGTGGCACTGTCAGAGCAGCTGCAGAAGCATAGTCAGCAGTTGTGCTTAGAGCCCTGAGGTGATGCCTTTTAATCCAGTTCATCTCCAGTCTAATCCATCTATGTTAATGCATCCACAGTCACCAAAGGGAGTGAGGGGAAAGCCATGGGTCGTGGTCCTGTGCACACAGGGACTCAAACCAGGGGAGAACAGCAGGGTCTCCACAGCTGCCCAACTCTGCTGCCCAGAGCCTGCCCTGCTCCAGAGCCCAACCTCAGCAGAGGATGCTTCCTCCACCCCTAGAGGCAGCGCTGGGTCTAATTCGGGTTGGAAGTACCGAACAAAACCAGAGCCAAGGTCCTGCTTGTCCATACCATGACCACTACACAACACAGGCTCTCCCAGTGAACAGGCAGAGGCTCCAAGGGTGGAGCTGCCACCTCCTTTCATGGGAAAGAATCTCCACACCACCCCTTCACTTACCAAACAGTCTCTTTGCAACGTTTTGCACAGGGCATTATACATGTCACAGTCTAAGAAGAGGCCGTCGGGGATGTCCTGCATAAAATCCAAGTCCTTGTATGTGGGGAACACTTTCTCCCTCTCCTTCTGGGACGCTCGGCGCTTGTAGGTGGAGCCCTTGAGGTCGTACTTCAGGTGCATCTTGACAGAGCGGGGCAGCAGGTTGTTCATCACAACAATGCGGATGTTCTTGCCCCCAGCCTGGACGCAGTAGAGGCCGTAAAACTTTGGCAGCAGTGTCCTTGGGTTCTGGTTCAGATTCTGAAAGACCCAAGACAGAAACACCTTCAAAGCCCTCCTGGTTATGCAGAATTCATAGAATCATGGAATGGGTCCGGCTGGAAAGGACCTGGAGATCATCCAGTTCCAACCCCCTGCCATGGGCAGGGACACCTCACACTAAACCAGGGCACCCAAGGCTCTGTCCAGCCTGGCCTTGAACACCGCCAGGGATGGAGCATTCACAACCTCCCTGGGCAACCCATTCCAGTGCCTCAGCACCCTCACAGGAAAGAATTTCCTTCTTAGATCCAATGTAAACTTCCCCTGTTTCAGTTTGAACCCGTTACCCCTTGTCCTGTCACTGCAGTCCCTAATGAAGAGTCCCTCCCCAGCATCCCTATAGGCCCCCTTCAGACACTGGAAGCTGCTCTGAGGTCTCCCCGCAGCTTCTCTTCTCCAGGCTGAACAGCCCCAACTTTCTCAGCCATTCCCATGCTTCTGGATGGAAAGGGAGCCAGCAGTGATGCAAAGCCACTGCCACCAAGGGCAGGTGAACACAGGGCACGGATGGGTGATGCCTCCCCTTGCTAACAACCTCTCTGCACAGCTGAACGGGTCAGAGACAAATTGCAGGAAGGAGTTTGCTGCTTACTCACACAGCAGCTAAGCTGGGGAGGCTTGAGCAAAGGGAGACACCGTGCTTACCCTCGGCCAGCTGAGAGAGAAGCTGCCACTCAGCTGGGGCACACATCGGCCGCCTACCAGGCGGTTACAGGGGTGGATGTGTCACCCCGGTGCACCCGAGGGACCCTTCCCTAGCCTGCAGGCCCAGGCTCACCCCAGTGACTCACCATGTAGTAGCCAGGCAGCAGCTTCTGCAAGAACTCAGCCTCTTTGTGCTGCACGGTTTTGATGATGAACTCATCGTCGCTGGACACGTAGAAGAGGGATCCGCTGGCCCCGGAGTTTGAAAGCTCAATGAGAGGCTCACTGCAGAGTGAGTACTGAGGAGGACAAGGGGAGAGACACGCAGGAAGCATGGGTGTGAAGGCTCTTCCTGTCCAACACGGCCAGGGGCAAACCCCAGGGTCACAAACGGCATCCACTGCTGTGCTCCCAGAGCCTGCCCGCGGGGCCTCCCGGCACCCCCCGGCTCAGGCAGGGGAGGAGGACACCCATCACACAGAGCACGCCACAAACAGGAGCCTGCTCTGAGCACCAATCATGGAATCATGGAATGGTTTGGGTTGGAAAGGACCTGAAGATCATCCAGATCCAACCCCCTGCCATGGGCAGGGACACCTCATACTAAACCAAGGCTCTGTCCAACCTGGCCTTGAACACCGCCAGGGATGGAGCATTCCCAACCTCCCTGGGCAACCCATTCCAGTGCCTCAGCACCCTCACAGGAAAGAATTTCCTCCTTAGATCCAATCTAAACCTCCCCTGTTTCAGTTTGAACCCGTTACCCCTTGTCCTGTCACTGCAGTCCCTAATGAAGAGTCCCTCCCCATCATCCCTATAGGCCCCCTTCAGACACTGGAAGCTGCTCTGAGGTCTCCCCGCAGCTTCTCTTCTCCAGGCTGAACAGCCCCAACTTCCTCAGCCTGTCTCCATACAGGAGGTGCTCCAGCCCCTGCTCATCCTCGTGGCCTCCTCTGGACTTGTTCCAACAGTTCCATGTCCTTTTTATGTTGAGGACCCCAGAACTGCACACAATGCTCCAGGTGAGGTCCCACCAGAGCAGAGCAGAGGGGCAGGATCACCTCCATGACCTGCTGGTCACGCTCCTTTGGATGCAGCCCAGGACACGGTTGGTTTCTGGGCTGCGAGTGCACACTGAACCCGGCTCATGTTCGGTTTCTCATCAACCAACACCCCCAAGTCTTTCTCCTCAGGGCTGCTCTCAATCTCTCCCCCAGCTCACCAGGTAGTCGTCCGGTCGGATCCCAAACAGCTCCCGGAAATAGCGGAAGGCCACTGGAGCGTAGGTTTTGAATCGGAAGTCGTTGTAATGGTGAGCTGGGGTCAGGTTGCTCCCTTCACTGGGCAGGGGGGAAGCACACACACAGGTATTGCCATTTGGAACACTGCTTAAGGAAGTGCAAACACCTCCAGGGGAGCTGCTTCCAACCCGCCCAAGGGCCGGAAAGCACCCACAAGAACGGGACACACGCAGGCAAACCCAGCAGCAAGCCTGCCATGGTTCACAGCATCAGTGATGGACACACAGAGGGAAGAACCAGGGCTCTTCAGGCAGAACCAGGCAGGAGCCAGCCTTGGTCTGTACACAGGAGTCCTGTGCTCACTCCTGCTTTGGTGGGGCTCCCTCGTGTGCAAGCAGGGCTAGGAGCCGATGTTCCTACTCACTCCCACTGAAAAGAGAAGGAAGCAAGCACCAACCTGGGGAAGAAAATACTTTCTACTACGTAGAAATCTTGCATGAGAACATCTCTTTCGGGTTTGGTGCTCAAGCTCCCAACTGTGTGTGTAATGCCCAGCTGAATGGCACCCTTCAAGGCAGATGATGTTGTCTGGAGGGGCAGAGAAAAGGAGTTAGACAACATGGAGCAGCAGACTGGAAATGGGAAGGAAAGGAGTTAAAAGAGAGCCCCCACTCTAAACCAGTGCTATAGCTGGGGTATTTTACACCTACTGCTTCCAGCTTCTGTCATTTCTCTCTCACTGACTAACATCACTTTGGCATCACACCCCTACATCCCTGACAGCATCCTGCTTGATGCCTGTGCTCTGGGTGGTGGAGCCATAAAGGACGTGAACTGAAACCTCAAAACCCTAAAAAGGACTGAATTTCATAGCCCCACCTGCGTGTCCTGCAGTCAGAGGGGGAAGATCTCCAGGGACAGATTACCTTCTGCCTCCATGAATAAGCACACTTCTTGCCACCTTGATCTTGGAACTATACCCTTGGAAGCTTGCTCTTCCCCAGCTTGGGCACAGACTCAGGGCTTCTACAGGACAGGGCAGGCATGGCCAGCACACAAGGCATGCTTCTCTTTGGTGCTGCCACGTCCTTGCCTCTGCCTCCCTTGCTGGGTCGTGGCTCTTTAACCCTGAGGAGTTCATTGGCATTCTTAGATAGGGAGCAAGGCCATGAACCCAAGAACAATGCAGGGCTGTGTTCCTGCAACAGCGACTCACATCGAGTCCTCTTCTGCCTGCGAAACACTTGCTCTCATCTCAGAGCACTGAGACGTGCTCCAGGCTCTGACCAGCAGCACAGCAGCCCAGAGATGTGCTCAACACCCTGGAGTTGCTATGGCCTGGCAGGTCCTGAAGCATGGAGGTACAAGCTCCGCAGAGCAGGTGCAGCCTTGGATTTGTGCACTGCAGCTCACGGACCTTCCACTTGGCTTGTACATAAAGCCACGAGACCCAGAACGAGATCCAGGCCTCGGGAGCCAACTCATCAGGGTTTGTTTCCTTCAGCTAAACAAAGGCCAGGCCCTGCCAGATGGGAGACATTGCCCTAGATCAAAGCATCTGGCAGCACAGGCCACAAACATCCCAAGTGCTTTCCCCAGGCACATCCTCCATGAAACCTTTAAAACAAATGGGAGCATCTGCCCCACTTCACTGGCTTTGTCAGCACAGCAGCGAGAGTCCTGCTCCCAGCTCCCTGCAGAGAAAGCAACAAAAGCTGGCAGTGACTCCACCTTGTTGCTAATGTCCTCTTCTACTTGAGCTGTACCCGGTATTTACTTCAGCAGGACTGATTCTGCTTTCATTCCCTGCCCTCTAAAGGCTCAAGATGCTCGCAAACAGGTCTCGGCTCACCTTGCCCTGCTTAAAACTGGTTGAGAAAGAACAGGGCACAGCAATGCTGCCTTGTTTGGGAACACAGAGCCACAGGGTCGGGTTGCCAAGGCGCAAGCATTCTATCAGGCCCACAATAGCGTGCTCACCATCACCTTCACAGGGCAAAGTGTTTTAACAACCAACTTCCCAGCCCTGGAAAAGGCAGGGATGGAGAAAGGGCAGGATCACAAACACTACTGCAATCCCTCCCACTCTGACTCCCAATGGACACACAGAGACACATCCAGATTGGACCAGAAGCTTGGCTTCCACGATGCCCTGAAGTGCCCCTCTGGAGCCATTACCCATTTCATCTACACCTCGAAGTCAGCCTGGCTTCAGAGGATGTTGGCCCAACCTCCCAGACAGGAAGCAGCATCCCCAATCCACACACGTTAAGAGGCTCTTTAGAAACACTCAATCTCCCCTTTGTAAAGCAGATTCCAGCAATACCACAAGAGCTACAGAAACCCTTGTGCCCACAGAGCACAGAAAGCACCCAAAAGCCAGAAGAGGCCTCAGAAGTGTTGCTGATGGGGAGGGTTTAAAAGCAATCCCCTCTTTAGGAGGCTGCAGAAGGGAAGCTGAGCAGCCCAGCTCCACTCTTCTGGCTGCTTTCCCCTGGGGTTGCCTTCAGTGACTGTCCCAGGGGTCAGCCAGCATCCAACAGGAACCTCATGGGACACCCTGCTGAGGAGAACAGCAGGGAAATGAGCGCCAGAGGGAACTCACCTTTTTGTAGGTAGTCTCACCCGTGGAGTCCACTCCTCTGTGCCCTTTCCTTATGGTCTGTGAGCCTGGCTGCCCGGAAGCACCTGGCATCTAGGGATGGGGGAAGAGGTAAGAAGCAAGGATGTAAAACCCAGATGGAACCTGCGAAGTGCCCCCTGCTCAAAGCCAAGGACCTTCAAAGGACTGAGTGAACCCGATGTGCTTGAGGCTGGCCATCTCATCACAAACACCTCCATGCAAGACCACGGATGGGTTTGCTCCTCAGTCAAAAGCTCCCGCTCGCAGCACATCCCTGCGGTGTTTTGGTGGCTCAAGAACTGCTCGGTCCCAGGAGAAGCTGGGTTTTAAGCAGAGATTCCCTTGGGAAGGAGCAACGCTCACATTCGTCCAGTGAGCACCTGCAGCACTCACAGCTCGGAGCCTGGCTCGCTCCTGACTCCAATGGGATTGGAAAAATAGAAGGTGGGTCCAGCATTCCCTTGCCTCAGTCAGGGAACAAAGCGCCTTGGTCAGAGCCTTACCTCGGGGGTGAGGGACTTCTTGAAAGTAGATGATCCTGCCAAAAGGAGAAAGGCACAATCAGAAGGGGGTCATCGTGATTACGCAGCCCCAAACGGCCTCTCACAGGGCCTGCTCTGCATCCCAAAAGCACTGACTCACAAACCAGCACTGACTCACTCCCAGCTTCTCCTCTCCCGGCAGGGAGCCCCAAGGAAACGCTGCTCTGCTGCCTGCCTGCAGCCAAACTCACTCAGAACCATAGAACCATGGAATGGTTCGGGTTGGAAAGGACCTTGGGATGATCCAGTTCCAACCCCTGCCATGGGCAAGGACACCTCACACTAAACCAGGGCACCCAAGGCTCCGTCCAACCTGGCCTTGAACACCACCAGGGATGGAGCATTCACAACCTCCCTGGGCAACCCATTCCAGTGCCTCAGCACCCTCACAGGGAAGAATTTCCTCCTTAGATCCAATCCAAACCTCCCCTGTTTCAGTTTGAACCCGTTACCCCTTGTCCTGTCACTGCAGTCCCTAATGAAGAGTCCCTCCCCAGCATCCCTATAGGCCCCCTTCAGACACTGGAAGCTGCTCTGAGGTCTCCCCGCAGCTTCTCTTCTCCAGGCTGAACAGCCCCAACTTCCTCAGCCTGTCTCCATACAGGAGCTGCTCCAGCCCCTGAGCATCCTCGTGGCCTCCTCTGGACTTGTTCCAACAGTTCCACGTCCTTTTTAGTTAAGGAACATAACCTGTGTGCTGGTGCCTTCAGAGGGGGCATCAGCCCCCTTCAGTGGGCTTGGGTGGCTTTGCAGGGTTACTGCCATCCATTACCCAGCACCGGGAGGTGATGGACCAGCTCCTCCCTCTTAGGCCTCGATTCCTACCGAGGGTTTTTGGTACAGACCCTGCCCTCTACCGTGTGTCTGCACCACAGATCCACCAGGCAGACCGAGCCCAGAGAGGCCAAGAGCTGCCATGCAGGGACCTTGTAGAGACAGGACAAGGGGTAACGGGTTCAAACTGAAACAGGGGAAGTTTAGATTGGATCTAAGGAGGAAATTCTTTCCTGTGAGGGTGCTGAGGCACTGGAATGGGTTGCCCAGGGAGGTTGGGAATGCTCCATCCCTGGTGGTGTTCAAGACCAGCTTGGACAGAGCCTTGGGTGCCCTGGTTTAGTGTGAGGTGTCCCTGCCCATGGCAGGGGGTTGGATCTGGATGATCTTCAGGTCCTTTCCAACCCAAACCATTCCACGGTTCTATGCCCCTGCCCCACCAGCACCCCCATGGACCAGCCCCGTGCTTTCTGCCTCCAGCCCCCAAGAACAGACCGGGTTTTCCAGGTGTTTTTCAGTTCTGTTTCAGCCACAGCAACAGAAGCGGGGAGCCCCCCCCCAGCCAAAGCAAGCCCTCACCCATCACACAGAGCAGGCAAAGGGCCGCTTCCCCCCGCATCCACCGAGTGCTTCACCACACTGAGCACTGCAACACAACCCTGGAGCTGGGCCCACCCAGGGCTCCCTCATCGCTGCCTGGCAATGGAGGTCATCAACGACCACCGCGTTTCAACCAGAGGACCACAGCAAGCCGGGTCCCCGCCATCAAAGCCCTCATCTCAACGCTCGCCACGGGAGCCAAGCAGAAGGCAATGTGTGACAAACCCCTGGTGCTGAGCAGAGCCGGCCCAGAGCAGCACCTTCCACCACCAGCCCTGGCTCCCTTTGGAGACAGGGGAGTTCATCCACACACACTGCTCTTCGCACTGGAAGCCGCTCACAGGCAGCGCTCCTCTTCCTCGCCCCCCTTCATCAATCACAGCCCTTGACACTGGCCCGGGTTTGGGAGCATCTCCAGCTGAAGGGGGACTCCATCACCGTGACACAAGGCTTCTGACCCATGGAGGGTCAGGGATGGAGGAGGCATCTCCGGCATCACAACAGAGGTGCTCAACAGCAATTATGCCTTTGTTTGAAGCAATTCCGTGTCATTATGAAAACAGAAACCTCTATAAAGCCCCACGACTTAAGCAGCACTACCAGTCCTGTAGCCTTGGAGATTTACTATGCTGGTAGTTAATCACCTGTGCAAAAAAGGATTCAACCCAAGCTCTGCAGCCAGCGGAGCCAGCAGCAAACCCTCCCCGGTGCCTTAATCACAGGCCACACGCACTGAAAGCGGGAACATCCAAGCAGCCTGCTGGGAAGAGCATCCCAAAGCGTGGCCTGAGGACGACGCAAGTACCTCAGCAGAGCACCAGCTCCCCTTCCCCTCCCTCCTCAGCCCTCCCCGTGGGGATGTGGGCAGGGACAAGGAGCACCCCCGGGACAAGGAAGGAAAGCGCAGCCTGCGCCCGGTTTCCGCAGCAGGAAGCTCCCCTCCCTCCCGCTGCTTTCCAGGGCTGCTGATGGGGAAATGGGCAATTCCTGTCTGACCACGCTACAAACGCTTCTTCATCCCCCAGTGCATGGTGGGGGGGTGGCACGGGGATGATGGGGTCTGCTCAGCTCCAGAGCATCCTCCTGTCCTGCAAACCCCAGTCCTCCCCCTCACCAAGAGCTGAGGTCAGAGAGAGCAAACCCGAGCTTTCCACAAGGAACCGTTCCCGTTACCTCCACCTCTTTTGCCTGCTCTGTAACAGCAGCTCTGTGCCTGGAGAAGGGAAGGTGTTAAAAGCGAGGGCGCACGCGTTAACAACCTGGAATCATTTCACAGCTCTTTGGGGATCCCTTTAAATGCCTCTTCCCAATGGAAGAACGCATTGGCCACAGTTCCCATCCTGACAACCGACAAAACAGCCCGACACCCCTAAAAGAGCCCGTTGCGGCCAACGGGAACCCATCAGCCCCGTCCAACACTGAACCCAGGCCATCCCAGAAGCTTGCTGCCTTGTCTCCTGATTCCGGGAGCAATCCCTATGGGCACTTTGGGGGCATTCCTCAGAGCTGTTTACTGGAAGCTGATTCAACCTGAATAAATAGCTCCTGCTTGCTGCTGCCCTTGACTCCCGGGATTATTTTCAGCGGGCAGCAGACGGTATAGGCTTACCAAGCATGACGTGAGAGCTGGGAAAACAAGCGAAGGAGTTGTGGCAATGGCACCTGGTCAGGCTTGGACAAGGACTTCCTGGCAGGGCATTTGGGCGAGCTCCTCGCTCACCCCATAGCAGAGGAGGATGCTGCTGTGGCACGGGCAGCCCTATACCCGCTTGGCTCTGTTTCTAAGCAGAGGTGCTCAGATTTCAGCTGCTCCTCCCGGCTTGGACCAAAGGGCAAAGGGGAAACGTTCACAGCCCCGCACACATCACGAAGCTCAGCTGTGTGGAAGGAGCAGGGCAAGCTGAGCCCCAGGATGCATCACCCCAGCGCCAGCACGCTCGGCCCCGCCGCCCATCACAGGGAAGCAAGCGGCCAGGGCCAACGGGTCCCACTCCTGCTCGAAACCAGGATCATCCTGCTCCCTCCCCTGGACCCTGCCTGCAGGGGGTGGCCCCGCTGGTGAGAGCACTCCCATGCACACAGGGGGCAGTGCGAGCCCATGCCTGAGCCCCCCACCAAACTCTACCTGCTTGGAGCCTCCATGGATGCACCCACCCCGCTGGCCCCCCTCACAGATGGCAGCTGGGATCAGTTCCCTTCCCTAATCCAAGGCCGGGGCTCCGAACGGGAACAGCAGCGAGATTTCTTCCCTTCAAAGTGCAGCGCAGGCAGAAAGCAAAGCAGAAAAAGCCCTTCTGGAACAATCCTGCTGGGGCACCCAGGGCTGCGCAGAGCTGGGGAGAGGTCAGGAGAGCGCTTACACAACACGCTTCAATGGGACAGCAGCTTTTGTTGAGCAGGGCAGCAGCTTGTTTAGTGGGAAACAACCCCAGAACACACCAAGTGTTGTCAATCCTCAAAAGCTGAGGCAGTAAAACTGCACTCTGGTTACTGGCCAGGGGGAAGGCATGCTTGTCTGAAGCACACAGATGCAGTACAGCTACCTCTTCGAAAGGACTTCACTGAGCAGCACAGAAAGCTGAAATCTACACAAGGAGAAACAAGAAGGTTACAGAGGAGTCGTGGGGAACGGAGAGATCAGCGGCTCGAGGAAACAGGAGAGGGTTCCCGCAAGAAACACTGACACCAACCCTGTTTCCACAAGTTAAGGCCCAGACTTTGCAAGCAAAACACTTCTGAGCGGGGCACCTTCACTGTGCACAGCAGAATCCTCTTCCAGGGCGCTGGAAGATGGAAGCCTACACATTGAATTGGCTTTCCTTATGGAAAACTGCAGAAGTGTGGCCTGAGCGGAGTCCGAGCCAATGCTCTGAATCACGGCAGCTGGGGATGGATGAAAGCCCACGAGAACAGGCAGCGTGCCCCTGCCAGCCCACACCACGGCCCTCCAGAGCAAGATAAAGCACTCACGAGCACTTGATCGGGGCTGGAAGGCCAAGCAGTGAGGAATGATGGTGAAATTCCCTGCATCAACAGGTCTGTTAGAATCATAGAATAGTTAGGGTAGGAAAGGACCTTGAGATCATCCAGTTCCAACCCCCTGCCATGGGCAAGGACACCTCACACTGAACCAGGGCACCCAAGGCTCTGTCCAACCTGGCCTTGAACACCGCCAGGGATGGAGCATTCACAACCTCCCTGGGCAACCCATTCCAGTGCCTCAGCACCCTCACAGGAAAGAATTTCCTCCTTATATCCAATCTAAACTTCCCCTGTTTCAGTTTGAACCCGTTACCCCTTGTCCTGTCACTGTCACTGTCACTCTAATGAAGAGTCCCTCCCCAGCATCCCTATAGGCCCCCTTCAGACACTGGAAGCTGCTCTGAGGTCTCCCCGCAGCTTCTCTTCTCCAGGCTGAACAGCCCCAACTTCCTCAGCCTGTCTCCATACAGGAGGTGCTCCAGCCCCTGCTCATCCTCGTGGCCTCCTCTGGACTTGTTCCAACAGTTCCACGTCCTCTGTGTGCTGAGGACCCCAGACCTGCACACGATGCTCCAGGTGAGGTCCAATACCTTGTGTTAAGGCCACTGAGGACATTGAAGCAAAGGCCTCAAAGCAGCCACAGGAGAGCCTGCGAGCTCGGCTGCCAGACGAAGAGCCCTTGCCCGGTGCACGCTCCTGCTCGGGGCCGTTGGAGGCCTGCAGCTGACGTCCACAGGACCGAACGCACTGCCCTGCATTAGCACATCTCCCTCCTGTCCCCTGCGCCCGGGTTCAGGAGCCTGGGGATGGAGGCGCGGGACGGGGCGCTCGGCGGCTGGTGCCAGCCGGCGGGTGACAGGCAGGGCAAAGGGCCGGGGGAGACCCAATCTCTGCCGCGTCATGCGGGTGCTTCTGGACACGCTGCTGGGGTGACAGCAGAAAGCCTTCCTCAACCTCTCCTCAGCACAGAGCCTGCGGGAGGAGGGCAGCCCGCGGTGCAGAGGTTTCCATGCACGAGGTCAGCAGCATTCCCGGTGTCCCCAGGAGAGCTCTGCAGGCAGGCACGACCCCCCTAAAGCCACTTAAAAACCAAACCAAGCACCAATGCCTTCCCCAGAGCTGAGAATGACCCCCGGAGGGGTCTGGGCTGCCCTCCATCGCACAGCTCATGCACACAAGCGCTGCCCCCCCGCCAAACTGTGGCCCCACTGTTGGGGTTCATCCCAGCCATTCCAGTGTCCTTGAGCGCTGCCATCCTACCCCAAGAGAACCCACCGGGGCTGGGGAAAGGAACGTTTTCCTTCCCAGCACAGCAAGGAACAGCAGTCACAAGAGCACCAGCAGCCCCCGTGTCTGGACGTGCACGGAGCACGTCTGACACTCGACGCAGAGCCTCCACTGAACACAAACCCCACCAAACTCAGGGAAAACCCCTGGGAGGGAATGAAAGGAGCTCGAGGCACGGGATGCCTTCAGCACCAGGGATGGAGAGCAGATGGCAGGACCAAAGGGTGGAGCCTTGCACACAAAAGGCCACCGAGCAATGGGTCCGCAGCATCTGCTCCCGACTCCAACCCCAGCATCCCTCTCCAGGGAGCAGCAGGGACCCAGAGCCCAGCAGCCACAGGAACGCTCTGGTCCTTGCTATGGAGCTGCTCGGCGGAGCGAGAGCACCCCACAAGTGCAAACCCACAGGGAGCAGGAGCAGCACAAACACCTCCAGCCCCAGGGCGCAGGCTGGGAATGAGGCACGGCCGAGGCAGGCAGGATGCTGGCCACAAGTATCCCTGTTATTGCTTTGCCATATGGGTCACGGCAAAACCACCTTGGGGGGAGGAGGAAGGAGGTTAGCCCTGCAGAAGAGGGGGCAGACTGAAAGGCATTTCTGGGCAGGAGCACTTTTGATGGCAACTCCTGCCCCTGTAACCTACCGAAGGCTGCAACCTCCTTGCCCACAGCGGTTTGAAAACCAACCCTCCCACTGGCTGCAGACGATGGATTCCACGTCTCTGCCTCGCTCCTGACCGCTTGCATGAGTTAACCTTTAAGCAGACCCAGACACCAACACCCTCCCAGTGAATGGGAAGTGCAGCTTTAGAGCTGTGGGGAGCTGCTCTGGGGACACAAAGCCCATGGATAACTGCTCCAAGCAGTCCTCTCCCAGCCTGCACACAACCCCAAGCCCCTCTGCCGGAGGAGCTCCAAACCCGCCCCAGAGGAAGCGGGCAACAGGGACACCAGGATGAGCACCCTGCCCGCTGCAACACCTGCATCAGGGGCAAGACAAACACCCCCTTCCCAGAGGAGGGAGATCCAGGTCAGGTGTAAAGACATCCTTCCTGCCTTGGGAACGGCCTGCTGTTTAAACAAGGCAGAATCCGCAGGGATACGGGGAGCGAACGCGTTTAATCACTGCTCTCACCCAGTAACCGAGAAAGGGCAAACCTCAGCGCAACGCTGAAGAGGAGGCCCTGGTCCTGGAGCAGGGCAGCAGAGCTCCCCAGGCCTGCAGGGCTTGGAATAAGCCCTGAGCAGCCCCTTGCACCACGAGGCAGGGGGAAGGAGGAGCAGCGTGCCGCGGGGAGCACCACGCGCCAGCACAGCACCCAAGGGCCCCCAGAGGGGACAGTGGGAGCCGGAGGCAGGACCCAGGTGATGACACCCAGAGCTGGGGGCTGGGAAGGAAGGGCCGTTGGGATGGTGCCAAACTCGGGGGCCAGCCCTTTCTGGGTGCTGAGCAGCAGGAAGGGCTCAGCAGCTCAGGGCCTGCGCTCACCTCGCTCTTGGGATGAGCTCCCTGGGCCCAGGAGGGACTGATCCATTCTGAGGGCAATTCTTTTGTCTGTGGGCCCCAGGGAGGGGCCTGAAGCCCGGGTGACAACAATGATGATGGGGTGACAACGACGACGACAGGGTGACAACCACGACGAGGGGGTGAAGGGGTGACAACAACTGGGTGACAACGACAACGGGGTGACAAGGGGTGAAAAAGGGGTGATGGGATGACAAGAAGGGGACAATGACAGCAGGGTGATGAGGTGACAATGGGGTGACAATGGGGTGACAATGGGGTGACAATGGGGTGACAATGGGGTGACAATGGGGTGACAATGGGGTGACAATGGGGTGACAATGGGGTGACAATGGGGTGACAAGGGGCTCTCAACACCCTCAGGATAAAGGAGCTGCAGCCCCCAAAGCACCAAAATCCCCCAGGTTTTGGCACATGGCTGCTTCAAAGCAAAAGCAGCAAAATAAAACCTCGTTGGCTGCCTCCCCAGGACATTAAATACGCATGGAAGCAGGGAGAGCGTCCACATCCCCTTCACCCAGGCTGCAGGCACCAGTGCCAGCCCCATGGGGCAAACTGCACCCTGGATCAGAGGGCGACAGCGCTCCAAAACGCCATGGCAGGACTCGAGGTGGAACCATGGAATGGGTCGGGTTGGAAAGAACCCCGAGATCATCCAGTTCCAACCCCCTGCCATGGGCAGGGACACCTCACACTAAACCAGGGCACCCAAGGCTCTGTCCAAGCTGGCCTTGAACACCGCCAGGGATGGAGCATTCACAACCTCCCTGGGCAACCCATTCCAGTGCCTCAGCACCCTCACAGGAAAGAATTTCCTCCTTAGATCCAATCTGAACCTCCCGTGTTTCAGTCTGAACCCGTCACCCCTTGTCCTGTCACTGCAGGTGATTCAGTCTCCCATAGAACAAAGCAAAACCCCACATCCCCACACGATCCAGGCCCCCTCTGTCCCGCAGCGCTCTGGCGCCCGAGCCCCTCCAGCACCTCGGCAGGATCGCTCCTGTCGCATGCTTGCTCTTGAAGCCCTTCAAGCTCTTTGAAGCCAACTCCTCCTCCTCAGCTCACAGGAGGGGGAAGAGCCCTAAGGAAGGCCCAGAGCAACAGGGAAAGCCGCCGGGGTCCTGCCCCTGGACGCAGCAGCCATGGGAAGCCAACGCTCCTCTTCCTCCTCCCAAACCGGCTCTATGGGACCGACAGGTCCGGCCTCCCGCACACGTAAGCAGAGGTAAAGCAGCTCCAGCCCCAAGGACGCTGCCTTCAGCCCCCCGGTTTCTTCTCTCCCTGCTGGGCCGGGGGTGCCGGGGCAGCCTCCATCAGTTGCAGGGCAGTGAAAGGCCGGGATTTGCTCACTCCAGCGCTCAGGAATACCTGGATTTGGCCCAATGCAACCGCCGAGGCTCTGAGAAAGCCGGGTGGGTTCCCAGCCCCCAAACCAGGGGGAAGGAGCTGCTCTGGGGCCTGCGGGAAAAGGGAACCCGGCCCCGAGCCCCCCAGGAACGCTGTGAAGCGGCAGCTCCGGGTTGAAGGCCCACGAGTGCCCCCTCTTGCCCCACCGCCCGTGACCATCGCCCTGCAGGGACGAGGGCAGCGCCCGGGCCCGGGTCCCGGTGGGGCCCCTCAAGGCCTCTCCCTTGACTCCTCCCGGCTCCAGCCCGGACCCGACCACGAGGGCTTCGCACGGCCGCGACCTCGCCTCCCCGCCGGGAGCCGCCTCCGGGCCCAGCACAGCCCGGCCTCGAGGAGCTCTTTGGGCCGCCCCCATCCCTCCGTCCCCCCGCGGCTGAGCCCGGATCCGGGCCCCGTTCCCCCCACAAGCAGGGTCAGGTCTCCCCCTGCCCCACAGCACAGCCCCCGCTAACGCAGTCCCCATCCCCTCCCCACAGCGGCCTCTGCCCCATGGGGTCCGGAGCCCCCCCGCGTGCCCCCATGGGGCTCTCACCGCGCACCCGCCGCCTCAGCCCCGACCCCTCCGCGCTGCCCCCACACCCGGTCCCTACCGCCCAGGCCTCCGCTGCTGCCGCTGCTCCCGCCCGACTCGGGCCCCGCCGCCGCCGCCATCTT